>NC_057797.1:697056067-697192292 GCF_018294505.1 Triticum aestivum
TCCCATTTGCCTTTCTTTCGCCATGGCCGAATCAAAAATGGGTAAGGTTTCTCTCCTGAGTTCTAGTACTTTGGATAGACCCTCTGTCCTTTCTAAGCTCATAAATAATGATGCTATGGAATGACCTAACGGGGTTATCAATGAGAGTTTGGATAATTTCGATGAAGATGATCCCGGAATTTTTTGTTATTTGCTTGATGAGTCTTTGAAAGACGCTTGGGATAGGTTATTAAGGATCCGAGCTTGCTATGTGCCCCAATATCAAACTGAGATATACCTAAAAAGCTTTTATATTGGCTTACCCTCTTCATTCAAGCAAGTCTTAGATTCTATTTTTGAAGAAGGTTTTCTTGAGGGGGATGCCATAGATACCTATGAAAAGATGAAAACTATATTTGGCCACCCCATGAGTGAGAAGGTTGAATCCACATCTCTTTTGTGCTTTTATCAAAATGAAATTATCAAAGAGATGAAGGCTAGCTTAGATGCAAATTTTCGCAGTGTGCTTAATCTTTCTTCCACCATTAATGGCCATGTGCTTTCTCAAAATAGAAGGATAAGTGCTATATATAAGAAATTTTCTCTTTTCTTTCCCAACACCAAAGATGACAATACCTAGATCTATTCTTGTTTTTATGCCTAGCTAGGGGCGTTAAACGATAGCGCTTGTTGGGAGGCAACCCAATTTTATTTTTGTTCCTTGCTTTTTGTTCCTGTTTAGTAATAAATAAATCATCTATCCTCTGTTATGATTGTATTTTTTATATTTTAATTATTTTTTGTGCCAAGTAAAGCCTTTAGGATCTTCTTGGATGATTGTTATTTGATCTTGCTGAAAAAAACAGAAAGTATGCGCTCACAAGAATAATTTTAATTTTTAACCAGAGAGCGGTAAAATACTGATTCCAACTGAAGTAGATTAATACACAAATTATTTAGGTCTTCCTAATTTGGTAGAATTTTTTAAGTTACAGAAGTATTCGAAACCTACATATTACTACAGACTGTTCTGTTTTTGATAGATTCTGTTTTTCGTGTGTTGTTTGCTTATTTTGATGAATCTATGGCTAGTATGGGGGGTATGAACCATAGAGAAGTTGTAATACAGTAGGGTTAACACCAATATAAATAAAGAATGAGTTCATTACAGTACCTTAAAGTGTGATTTGTTTTCTTATACTAACGGAGCTCATGTGATTTTCTGTTGAGTTTTATGTTGTGAAGTTTTCAAGTTTTTGGGTATAGATTTGATGGATTTTGGAACAAGGAGTGGCAAGAGCCTAAGCTTGGGGATGCCCAAGGCACTCCAAGGTAAAATCCAAGGACAACCAAAAGCCTAAGCTTGGGGATGCCCCGGAAGGCATCCCCTCTTTCATCTTCGTCTATCGGTAACTTTACTTGAGGCTATATTTTTATTTACCACATGATATGTGTTTTGCTTGGAGCATCTTGTATGATCTGAGTGTTTGCCTTTTAGTTTACCACAATCATCCTTGCTGTATACACCTTTTGAGAGAGACACACATGAATCGGAATTTATTAGAATACTCTATGTGCTTCACTTATATCTTTTGAGCTAGATAATTTTGCTCTAGTGCTTCACTTATATTTTTTAGAGCACGGTGGTGGTTTTATTTTGTAGAAATTATTGATCTCTCATGCTTCACTTATATTATTTTGAGAGTCTTTTAGAACAACATGGTAATTTGCTTTGGCTATAAAACTAGTCCTAATATGATGGGCATTCAAGATGGGTATGATAAAAACTTTCATATAGAGTGCATTAAATACTATGATTCTTGATAGATGTTTTGAGATATAAAGGTGGTAATGTTAGAGTCATGCCAGTTGGGTAATTGTGAAATTGAGAAATACTTGTGTTAAAGTTGGCAAGTCCCGTAGCATGCACGTATGGTAAACATTGTGTGACAAATTTGAAGCATGGGGTGTTCTTTGAGTGCTTTCCTTATGAGTGGTGGTCGGGGACGAGCGATAGTCTTTTCCTACCAATCTACCCCTCTAGGGTCCATAGTAGCACTTTGCTTCGAGGGCTAATAAAATTTTGCAATAAGTATATGAGTTCTTTATGACTAATGTGAGTCATGGATCATACACACTCTTACCTTTTGTAACATCCCAAATTTTTAATTTGGAATGTTATACATTAGATCATCATGCATATCATATTTTATTTTGCTTTTGGTTTTGATCCTAGAAAATCCTAAGCAACTCAAGGACCCACGGAGAGAGTTGGGGATTTCGTTATTTACATATTTCAGTTTCCTCAAATTTTGTAAACAAGATCATTTGATTTTATTTATTTTATCATCAATTATTTCTATTACAAAAATATGGGAGAGGGAATAAAATGACTTTCCCAAAATATAGAAATATTGAGGATTTAATAAAAAAATCAAATAAGATTTATTTCGGAGTTTTTCGGTATTTTTATTTGAATTTAGGAAAAATGCGCGTTTTTCAAAGTTGTAGTTTGGGCCCTGATAAATGTTCACTTTATCGGGCTTGATTTTAGAAACCCGGGAAAATTTATATCGCGATTTTTGGAGTCCGTTTAGTATTTCTTTTTATTTTTTTCTTCCGAGCGTAATTATTAAAAAAAAACGAAACCGACTATGGGCCGTACCCGAGCGGGACTCCGCCCGGGGGCGCCTTTATATAGCGCCGCACCCGAGCCCCCAGCCCACACCAGCCCCGCGCCCGATCCGCCGCCGCCGCCGCCGGAGCAATGCGCCGCTCGAGGTTCGCCGCTGCCTCGACTTCCGTGCCGTTTAAAAAAAATTATGTTCGTCATTTTTTTCTTTTTCGTCGGATTTTCCGCGGTTATTTTCTGATCGCGATCTCTGATCCGATTTTCGTTTTAGTATAACTTTTCGCTCGTTTATCGGAATCAGGCGATTCAAGCGCCTGGAGTTTCATCTCGAAACCCTCTTTCCGAATAATCAACTTAAACATGTTTTTGCTAATGTAAAATTTGCCCTAGAACCAGATTACTAGAACGAAGTTGTTTTCTTTCGCCGTTTGACCTCTTTTGCTTCGTTCGATTTGATTCTTTTTGCAAATCAGGGTTCTTAAGTTGAACTTTCTGGTTAGATCTTCTATTTGAGTTTTACCTCTGCATTAGATGAGTACTTATTGTATGCTTGTTTGTTTGTCTGCGATAGAATACCCGGAGTGCGCCGCCTGTTACTTCGAATCTCTAGGTTTCGCGGATCATCAGCAAGGCAAGTAACACTTTGATCATACCTTTTCTACAACCTAGTTTTATTGCATTAGATCAATCTTCACACATTGCATGATTAGGATCTAATTAAATTGTGGGATGGGAAGTAGATGAGGTAGTACCTATTACCTGTTTATTATCAAACCTTTGGGAGTTATTTCTACGTTTTCTTATTATGCCATGCTATGCTAGTAGACGTGGATTGGGTGAGTGATATCCATGACAGATGTGAGATTGTTAATTAATGGTTTATCTAAGGTGGCAACCTAACACACATCTGGGTGGATTGAGGCACCTGGGTATTCCAGGACTTGCCTGTTTTTCTTTTGGACCGCCACCCAGGCTCAAAGGGATCATGAGATTATTCATACTAGAAACTTCCGTGTGCAGCCACAAGCCATTATGGGCTCTGGCATAGTTGATTAAGTTGTGCAAACTCTTACAGTGGTAGACTAGCAGATGTAGGGGATGCAGGTGGTACGGTCTACCCGATCGTAAGGTGCTAGCGCTTCTGAAAGACTATGTCTCGGTCATCCGTTTCTCAAACACCATGTAGTGCGAGAAATCCAACGGAGGCGATCGAGTCTTGTGGGGAAAAGTGCGCAAACCTCTGCAGAGTGTAATAAACTAATCATGATTAGCCGTGTCCCCGGTTATGGACATCTTGAGTATCTAGTACCTGGATTATCATGTGAATCTCAACATGTTACTCTAAAGTTAATTTTGTTGGGTTTTAATGATGTTACTTAATTGGGATTGAGAATGCTGTCAACCATTCTCAATGTTTAACAACCACCATGATAGTAATTAATTTTATTCCTTTGAAGTAGGGAAAAATTGGCTTTACGCAAAAACTGTAACCATAGAGCTTTCCACCAGCCAAATATGCATATAGTATAGCTGTTGCATTCCATTACTCTCTATGTGTTACCTTGCCAGCATATTCCATGTGCTGACCCGTTTTCGGGCTGCAACGTTAATGTTGCAGACTTTTCAGACGATGATTAAGGAGTTTTTAGGTCGTGGTTCTATACTCAGTGATGCCGTTGGAGTTGATGGACTCACTTATCTTCCAAGCCTTCCGCTGTTATCGTTATTAGATGGCCTTAAGCCATATTTATTGTAATAAGTTCTCTTTTGAGACACTCGATGTAATAAGTGTGTGATTGCTACTCTGCTATAAATCCTCTGAGTACTGTGTGGTGTCAGCATTACTGATCCAGGGATGACACCGGAGCACAGAGATCAGACTGTTTGAGGTCTGGTCGCTACAGAGATGGTATGAGAGCACACGCTGACTGTAGGACACGACCACTAAGCTAAAGACCTAGATCACTACTCACTCTCTTCTCTTCTGACTTCTCATCTTTTCTACTATTTAGGATGTCGGATGCAAGGAACAAGTTCACACAACGAGATGAAGATACACCCTTTGGACGCCACTTGAAGGAAGTCACTAGATACCTGAACATAGGAGTGCCAAGCTTCACGGGAACCTACAACGCCACTTTACCTGAAGAAGAGCGCTGGATGATTCAAGTTCAAATTCCAGGAAGGACGTTCATGCCAGTCACTGAGCCCATAGAGTTTTCTTTTGATGCACCAACTTGGAGTCTAGGAAAAAGTATGGCAGCTCACATCGCCATGGGACGCATTGGAGAAGTCTACCGCAAGGATCTTAAGGATACTATCTACCAGATTTGTGGGTGCCGAGATGAACACTGGAAGATGATCAGCACCAGGAAAGATAGATCCATTGCAGCTTTTATCCAGGAGTTAAATCAGCACATTCGACGACAGGAGAATCAGATGTGCGCTGACATGATAGATCTGAAGAAGGCTAAGACTAGAATCAAGGAACTAGAGGAAGAACTCAAGGCTACACGTGAAGATTTTGAAGAAGAAATTGAAGTATTGGTGGAGAAGAATGATGATCTGATCAAGAAGATTGGAATATTTATGGGAGGCCCGACACCAGTAGATGAAGATGAAGAACCCAAGGAGATTAGCCCGGAAGACTACATCATCATTGACGACACCGACTCGGAACAAGATAGTAGCAATGATGACTATGTTGATGAAGCAGGAGCAGATATCATGGAGTCTACAACCGTAGAATATTTCTAGTCGACCACCTCATCAGTAGTAGTAGTCCACCATGTAAATATAGTAGTCCGAGAACTATGCGATAGTTAGATCGATTGTATGCCTTTGTTTGATTGAATGAAGTGAATTGTTTGCTTTTGCCTCATGTGCGTATGGGTAGTGTTTTCTCTTTAGACCCCCTCTATTCTTATATCTCATCTTTTCTAAACCCTCAGATGCCTCCGAGACGTGACCCCGAATTTGCCTTTCCGCCGGAGCTCACCCAGTTGATCCAGCAGCAGAACACCCTGATGCAGTTGCTATTTCAGAATCAGAATCAGGGGAACAAGAACAACAACCCACCACCACCACCACCTATTGACCACTTAGCCCGTTTTCTTGGCTAAATCCGTCGGTGTTTTCCAGTAGCACCAAGACGATAGTAGCAGATGATTGGCTCCGCAAGATAGCTAGGGAGTTGACCATAGCATGATGCACAGATGCGGAGAAGGTGAAGTTTGCCGCACATCAGTTAGAAGGACCCGCAGCATCCTGGTGGGAGAATTTCATAGCCACCTTCCCAGTCGACACTGTCACATGGGATCAGGTTCAGCAAGCTTTTCGTACTGCCCATGTTTCAGCAGGAGCAATGGCCATGAAGAGGCGTGAGTTTTGCAACTTGCGCCAAGGAGGACGGACAGTTGGCCAGTATGTGGAGGAGTTTAGTAAGCTAGCACGTTATGCCCCAGATGACGTTGCTACGGATGCAGCTAAGCAGGAGAAGTTCCTGGAAGGACTGAATGATGAGTTGAGTATGCAGTTGATGGTAGCCACCTTCAACAACTACCAGGAGTTGGAAGGGAAGCAGCAGCAAATTGAGAACCGCAAGAGGAAGTATGGACAAGGAAAGTATAATTCAGGACCTCAGCAGAAGCCACGTTTTACCCCTAGACCGGGAGGACATTTTCAGCATACCCATGGAGTAGGTAGCTCGCACAATCACAATGGCACCAAGAATGGTAATGGGAATGGAGAAAGCAATGGACAAAACCGCAACACCCCATCAACCCCAGCCAAGAAGGACTTGAGCCAAGTCACTTGCTATAAGTGTTCGAAGCCAGGACATTATGCAAATGAATGTCCTGAAGGCCAAAACGGCAATGGAAGCTCTGGAAAGAAGCCGAACCCTTTCAACAAGGGACAGGTGAACCACATTAATGTGGAGGAGGTTGAAGCTCATCCCGATGCAGTAATAGGTAAGTTTTTGGTCAAGTCATTTACTGCACTCGTTCTTTTTGATACTGGTGCATCGCATTCATACATCTCAAGGGGATTTGTGGAAAAGTATAACCTACCAACCCAAGCCCTTAGGTCACCCATGTTAGTAACCTCGCCAGGAGCAGAGTATGTGGCTAGTCTATGGTGTGATCGGTTACCATTAAGGATTGATAACTATGTTTTTCCCTCAGACCTAGTAGTATTGGAATCTCAAGGATTGGATGTGATATTAGGCATGGATTGGTTATCAAAGTATGAAGGGAATATTGAGTGTGCTAGTAAGTCAATTTTGCTTACCACACCAGAAGGGAGAAGGATCAAGTATGTATCCCGACATGTGCCAAAGAGGACACAAGTAAATTCCTTATCAGGAGTTGTGCAGGAGGAAGTACCAGTGGTAAAGGATTTTCCTGATGTATTTCCCAAAGAGTTGCCAGGCATGCCACCGGATAGAGACATTGAGTTTTTGATTGAGCTTTTGCCAGGCACTGGGCCAATATCGAAGCGGCCATATAGGATGCCAGCAAAAGATTTGGTGTAAATTAAGAAGCAGATTAAGGAGTTACTGGATAAAGGTTACATTCGCCCAAGTTCTTCGCCTTGGGGATCACCAGTACTTGTAGTGGAGAAGAAGGATGGATCGTTAAGGATGGTTGTTGATTATCAAGGATTGAACGAAGTAACAATCAAAAACAAGTACCCACTACCAATGATCAATGATCTGTTTGATCGATTGCAAGGAGCTAAAGTATTTTCCAAGATCGATTTGCGATCAGGATACCCCCAGTTGAAGATTCGACAACAGGATATTCTGAAGACAACTTTTACCACCAGATATGGGCTGTATGAGTATACCGTTATGTCATTTGGTCTGACTAACGCGCCTGCCTATTTTATGAACATGATGAACAAAGTGTTTATGGAGTTTTTGGATAAGTTCGTCGTAGTGTTCATTGATGATATCCTGGTATATTCGAAGAATGAAGAGGAGCATAAGGAGCATTTGCGTTTGGTACTTGGAAAGCTCAGAGAACACCAATTATATGCCAAGTTCAGCAAATGTGAGTTTTGGTTGAAGGAAGTAGGATTCCTTGGACACGTTATATCCAGAGAAGGTATAGCAGTAGATCCCGCTAAAGTTGAAACCGTGACCAAGTGGGAAGCCCCAACAACAGTTGGAGAGATCCGGAGTTTTCTTGGACTCGCAGGATACTACCGGAGGTTTATTGAAATTTTTTCAAAGATTGCGAAGCCTATGACGGAGTTGTTGAAGAAGGATACTAAGTTCAAATGGACTGAGGAGTGTGAGGCAAGTTTTCAGGAGTTGAAGAACCGTTTGGTTACCTCACCAGTGTTGATTTTGCCAGATCAAACCAAGGATTATGAGGTGTATGGAGACACTTCACGTCAAGGACTTGGAGCAGTGCTTATGCAGGAAGGAAGAGTTATTTCGTATGCTTCACGACAACTGAAGCCTCATGAATTGAATTACACCACGCATGATTTGGAGTTAGCAGCCGTAGTGCATGCATTGAAGACATGGAGACATTTCCTCATCGGAAACCATTGTGAGGTGTACACGGATCACAAGAGTTTGAAGTACATTTTCACGCAGAAGGAGTTGAACCTCAGACAAAGGAGATGGTTGGAGCTCATCAAGGATTATGATATGAGATTGCATTATCATTCCGAGAAGGCTAATGTAGTAGCTGACGCATTAAGCCGTAAGATCCATGTCAATACGTTAATGGCGGGAGAAATACCCAAGGAGTTAGCAGAAAATCTTCGTGAACTATGTGTGGAAATATTTCCGAGAGGCTATGTAGCAGCACTAGAGATTCAGTCAACTTTGATGGATAGAATCAGAGAAGCTCAGAAAACTGACAAAGAAATTGCCGCTATAAAGGAGAAACTGAGCAAAGGAAAAGCTAAAGGATTTCGTGAGGATGAGCACGACACCCTATGGTTTGAAGACCGTGTTTATGTACCCAATGACCCGGAGATCAAAAAGTTGATTCTGCAAGAGGCACATGATTCACCGTATTCAATTCACCCAGGAAATACCAAGATGTATTTGGATTTGAAGGATATTTTCTGGTGGACCGGAATGAAGAAGGATATTGCGGAGTATGTAGCAGTTTGTGACGTATGTCAGAGAGTAAAGGCAGAGCATCAGAAGCCAGCAGGATTGTTGCAACCATTGCCGATACCCGAATGGAAGTGGGATAAGCTAGGCATGGATTTTATCATGGGATTACCAAGGACTCGTTCAGGCTATGACTCGATTTGGATTGTAGTTGATCGATTGATGAAGGTAGCTCATTTCATCCCAGTAAAGACCACTTACACCAGTGCTAAGTTGGCAAAGATATACATGACCAGGATCGTATGTTTGCATGGAGTTCCGAGGAGCATCGTATCAGATAGAGGAACCCAGTTTACCTCAAAGTTCTGGAAGCAGTTGCATGAGACTTTGGGTACTAGGCTAGAATTTAGTACAACTTTTCATCCGCAGACAGATGGACAGACCGAGAGAGTCAATCAGATTTTGGAGGATATGCTGAGAGCTTGTGTGCTAGATTATGGATCTAGTTGGGACGATAATTTGCCATATGCAGAGTTCTCTTACAACAACAGTTACCAAACCAGTTTGAAGATGGCCCCTTTAGAAGCTTTGTACGGAAGGAGGTGCAGGACACCGTTGCCATGGTATGAAGTTGGAGACCGCCAGTTGTTTGGACCAGATCTGATTAAAGAGTCTGATTAGAAGGTGAAGTTGATTAGCGATAGGCTCAAGGTAGCCCAGTCCAGGCAGAAGAGCTACGCAGATTCTAAACGCAAAGAGACAGTTTACGAAGTTGGAGACATAGCTTATCTTCGAGTATCTCCACTTTGAGGGATTAAGCGCTTTGGAGTTAAGGGGAAGTTAGCACCATGATTTGTAGGGCCATATCGAGTTTTGGAGCGTATGGGAGAAGTGGCCTACAAGTTGGAATTGCCAGAAGGATTG
This sequence comes from Triticum aestivum, assembly GCF_018294505.1. Lineage (NCBI taxonomy): Eukaryota > Viridiplantae > Streptophyta > Magnoliopsida > Poales > Poaceae > Triticum > Triticum aestivum. The sequence goes on from NC_057797.1 coordinate 697,065,682, forward strand.
ACAAGAGTTCATGATGTGTTCCACGTTTCTCAGTTGAAGAAGTGTCACGTGGAGATGGCTGACATACCTTCGAGAGACACAGTGCCATTGGAAGCAATTCAGTTGGATAACAATTTGACCTATGAGGAGAAACCAGTCAAGATTCTTGAGTTTGCCAGCCGAGTTACTCGCAGTAACGTTATCAAGTTTTGCAAAGTTCAGTGGAGCCACCACACGGAGGATGAAGCCACCTGGGAGCGAGAGGAAGATTTTCTCAAGGACCACCCTCACCTATTTTCTAGCCAACCCGAATCTCGAGGGCGAGATTCATCTTAAGGGGGGTAGGTTTGTAACATCCCAAATTTTTAATTTGGAATGTTATACATTAGATCATCATGCATATCACATTTTATTTTGCTTTTGGTTTTGATCCTAGAAAATCCTAAGCAACTCAAGGACCCACAGAGAGAGTTGGGGATTTCGTTATTTACATATTTGAGTTTCCTCAAATTTTGTAAACAGGATCATTTGATTTTATTTATTTTATCATCAATTATTTCTATTACAAAAATATGAGAGAGGGAATAAAATGACTTTCCCAAAATATAGAAATATTGAGGATTTAATAAAAAAATCAAATAAGATTTATCTCGGAGTTTTTTGGTATTTTTATTTGAATTTAGGAAAAATGCGCGTTTTTCAAAGTTGTAGTTTCGGCCCAGATAAATGTTCACTTTCTCGGGCTTGATTTTAGAAACCCAGAAAAATTTATTTCGCGATTTTTGGAGTCCGTTTAGTATTTCTTTTTATTTTTTTTCCGAGGGTAATTATTAAAAAAAACGAAACCGACTATGGGCCGTACCCGAGCGGGACTCCGCCCGGGGGCGCCTTTATATAGCGCCGCACCCGAGCCCCCAGCCCACACCAGCCCCGCGCCCGATCCGCCGCCGCCGCCACCACCGGAGCAGCGCGCCGCCCGAGGTTCGCCGCCGCCTCGACTTCCATGCCGTTTAAAAAAAATTCCGTTCGTCGTTTTTTTTCTTTTTCGTCGGATTTTCCGCGGTTATTTTCTGATCGCGATCTCTGATCTGATTTTCGTTTTAGTATAACTTTTCGCTCGTTTATCGGAATCAGGCGATTCAAGCGCCTGGAGTTTCGTCTCGAAACCCTCTTTCCGAATAATCAACTTAAACATGTTTTTGCTACTGTAAAGTTTTCCCTAGAACCAGATTACTAGAACGAAGTTGTTTTCTTTCGCCGTTTGACTTCTTTTGCTTCGTTCGATTTGATTCTTTTTGCAAACCAGGGTTCTTAAGTTGAACTTTCTGGTTAGATCTTCTATTTGAGTTTTACCTGTGCATTAGATGAGTGCTTATTGTATGTTTGTTTGTTTGTCTGCGATAGAATACCCGGAGTGCGCCGCCTGTTACTTCGAATCTCTAGGTTTCGCAGATCATCAGCAAGGCAAGTAACACTTTGATCATACCTTTTCTACAACCCAGTTTTATTGCATTAGATCAATCTTCACACATTGCATGATTAGGATCTAATTAAATTGTGGGATGGGAAGTAGATGAGGTAGTACCTAATACCTGTTTATTATCAAACCTTTGGGAGTTATTTCTACGTTTGCTTATTATGCCATGCTATGCTAGTAGACGTGGATTGGGTGAGTGATATCCATGACAGATGTGAGATTGTTAATTAATGGTTTATCTAAGGTGGCAACCTAACACACATCTGGGTGGATTGAGGCACCTGGGTATTCCAGGACTTGCCTGTTTTTATTTTGGACCGCCACCCAGGCTCAAAGGAATCATGAGATTTTTCAAACTAGAAACTTCCGTGTGCAGCCACAAGCCATTATGGGCTCTGGCATAGTTGATTAAGTTGTGTGAACTCTTACAGTGGTAGACTAGCAGATGTAGGGGATGTAGGTGGTATGGTCTACCCGATCGTAAGGTGCTAGCGCTTCTGAAAGACTATGTCTCGGTCATCTGTTTCTCAAACACCATGTAGTGCGAGAAATCCAACGGAGGCGATCGAGTCTTGTGGGGAAAAGTGCGCAAACCTCTGCAGAGTGTATAAACTAATCATGATTAGTCGTGTCCCCGGTTATGGACATCTTGAGTATCTAGTACCTGGATTATCAAGTGAATCTCAACATGTTACTCTAAAGTTAATTTTGTTGGGTTTTAATGATGTTACTTAATTGGGATTGAGAATGCTGTCAACCATTCTCAATGTTTAACAACCACCATGATAGTAATAAATTTTATTCCTTTGAAGTAGGGAAAAATTGGCTTTACGCAAAAACTGTAACCATAGAGCTTTCCACCAGCCAAATATGCATATAGTATAGCTGTTGCATTCCATTACTCTCTATGTGTTACCTTGCCAGCATATTCCATGTGCTGACCCGTTTTCGGGCTGCAACGTTAATGTTGCAGACTTTTCAGACGACGATTAAGGAGTTTTTAGGTCGTGGTTCTATACTCAGTGATGCCGTTGGAGTTGATGGACTCACTTATCTTCCAAGCCTTCCGCTGTTATCGTTATTAGATGGCCTTAAGCCATATTTATTGTAATAAGTTCTCTTTTGAGACACTCAATGTAATAAGTGTGTGATTGCTACTCTGCTATAAATCCTTCGAGTACTGTGTGGTGTCAGCATTACTGATCCAGGGATGACACCAGAGCACAGAGATTAGACTGTTTGAGGTCTGGTCGCTACACCTTTCCACAATTTGATAGCCTCTTCGGTACCGTGCATTGCCCTTTCTCACCTTGAAAGTTGGTGCAAACTTCGCCGGTGCATCCAAACCCCGTGATACGATACGCTCTATCACACATAAACCTCCTTATATCTTCCTCAAAACAACCACCATACCTACCTATTATAGCATTTCCATAGCCATTCCGAGATATATTGCCATGCAACTTTCCACCATTCCGTTTATTATGACACGCTCCATCATTGTCATATTGCTTTTGCATGATCATGTAGTTGACATCGTATTTGTGGCAAAGCCACTTTCATAATTCTTTCATAGATGTCGCTCTTGATTCATAGCATATCTCGGTACACCGCCGGAGGCATTGACATAGAGTCATATTTTTGTTCTAGTATCGAGTTGTAACATTGAGTCATGAGTAAATAAAAGTGTGATGATCATCATTATTGGAGCATTGTCCCATTTGAGGAAAAAAGAGGCCAAAGAAGCCCAAACAAAAAAATGAGAGAAAAAGAGAGAAGGGACAATGTTACTATCCTTTTTCCACACTTGTGCTTCAGAATAGCACCATGGTCTTCATGATAGAGAGTTTCTTATTTTGTCACTTTCATATACTAGTGGGGATTTTTCATTATAGAACTTGGCTTGTATATTCCAATGATGGGCTTCCTCAAAATGCCCTAGGTCTTCGTGAGCAAGCAAGTTGGATGCACACTCACTTAGTTTCTTTAGATGAGCTTTCATACACTTATAGCTCTAGTGCATCCGTTGCATGGCAATCCCTACTCCTCACATTGACATCAATTGATGGGCATCTCCATAGCCCATTGATTAGCCGCATCAATGTGAGACTTTCTCCTTTTTTGTCTTCTCACATAACCCCCATCATCATATACTATTCCACCTATAGTGCTATATCCATGGCTTGCACTTATGTATTGCGTAAGGGTTGAAAAGGCTGAAGCATGTTAAAAAGTATGAACCAATTGCTCGGCTTGTCATCGGGGTTATGCATGAGGGGATCATTTTGTGTGACGAAAATGAAGCATGGCCAAACTATATGATTTTGTAGGGATAAGCTTTCTTTGGATATGTTATTTTGATAAGACATAATTGCTTGGTTAGCATGCTTGAAGTATTAATATTTTTATGTCAATATTAAACTTTTATCTTGAACATTCATGCCACAATAAAGAGAATTACATTGAAAACTATGTCAGAGAGCATTCCACATCAAAAATTCTGTTTTTATCATTTACCTACTCAAGGACGAGAAGGAATTAAGCTTGGGGATGCTTGATACGTCTCCAACGTATCTATAATTTTTGATTGTTCCATGCTATTATATTATCTGTTTTGGATGTTTAATGGGCTTTATTATACCTTTTATATTATTTTTCGGACTAACCTATTAACCGAAAGCCCAGTGCAAATTGTTGTTTTTTTTTGCCTATTTTAGTGTTTCGTAGAAAAGGAATATCAAACGGAATGAAACCTTCGCGAGGATCGTTTTTGGAACAAACGTGATCCAGGAGACTTGGAGTGGACGTCAAGGAAGCAGCGAGGCGGCCACGAGGTAGGAGGGTGCGCCCAGGGGGGCCTGGCGCACCCCCACCCTAGTGGGCCCCTCGCAGCTCCACCGACCTACTTCTTTCGCCTATATATACTTTTATGCCCAAAAACCTTTGAGGAGAGACATGAAACACCTTTTCCACCGTCACAACCTTCTGTACCCGTGAGATCCCATCTTGGGGCCTTTTCCGGCGATCTTCCAGAGGGGGATTCGATCACGGAGGGTGATACGTCTCCGTCGTATCTACTTTTCCAAACACTTTTGCCCTTGTTTTGGGCTCTAACTTGCATGATTTGAATGGAACTAACCCGGACTGATGCTGCTTTCAGCAGAATTGCCATGGTGTTATTTTTGTGCAGAAATAAAAGTTCTCGGAATGACCTGAAAATCAACGGAGAATTATTTTGGAATATATAAAAACACTGGAAGGAATATCCACGTCAGGGGGGCCTCCACGTGTCCACGAGGGTGGCGGCTGCGCCCTACCCCCCCTAGGCGTGCCCCCTTCCTCGTGGCCCCCCTGACGCTCCACCAACCTCAACCCTGACTCCATATATTCACTTTCAGGGAGAAAAAAACCAGGAAGAAGGATTCATCGCGTTTTACGATATGGAGCCGCTGCCAAGCCCTAAACTCTCTCGGGAGGGCTGATCTGGAGTCCGTTCGGGGCTTCGGAGAGGGGAATAGGTCGCCATCGTCATCATCAACCTTCCTCCATCACCAATTTCATGATGCTCACTGCCATGTGTGAGTAATTCCATCGTAGGCTTATTGGACGGTGATGGGTTGGATGAGATTTATCATGTAGTCGAGTTAGTTTTGGTAGGGTTTGATCCCTAGTATCCACTATGTTCTGAGATTGATGTTGCTATGACTTTGCTATGCTTAATGCTTGTCACTAGGGCCTGAGTGCCATGATTTCAGATCTGAACCTATTATGTTTTTGTCAATATATGAAAGTTCTTGATCCTATCTTGCAGGTCTATAGTCACCTACTATGTGTTATGATCCGGCAACCCCGAAGTGACAATAGTCGGGACCACTCCTGGTGAAGACCGTAGTTTGAGGAGTTCATGTATTCACCATGTGTTAATGCTTTGGTCCGGTACTCTATTAAAAGGAGGCCTTAATATCCCTTAGTTTCCAATAGGACCCCGCTACCACGGGAGGGTAGGACAAAAGATGTCATGCAAGTTCTTTCCATAAGCACGCATGACTATATTTGGAATACATGCCTACATTACAGTGATGAACTGGAGCTAGTTCTGTGTCACCCTAGGTTATGACTGTTACATGATCGATCGCATCCGGCATAATTCTCCATCACCGATCCATTGCCTACGAACTTTACATATATTGTTCTTCGCTTATTTACTTTTCCGCCGTTACTGTACAATCACTATAAAACACCAAAAATATTACTTTTGCTACCACTACCTTTTACCACCGTCACCACTACTATCATATTACTTTGCTACTAAATACCTTGCTGCAGATATTAAGTTTCCAGGTGTGGTTGAATTGACAACTCAGCTGCTAATACTTGAGAATATTTTGTGCTCCCCTTGTGTCAAATCAATAAATTTGGGTTGAATACTCTACCCTCGATAACTGTTGCGATCCCCTATATTTGTGGGTTATCAAGACTATTTTCTGGCGCCGTTGCCGGGTAGCATAGCTCTATTCTTTGAGTCACTTGAGGTTTATATCTGCTTATCATTATGAAGAACTTGAAAGATCAAAGGACCAATTCCCTCAACTATGAGGGGATGTAAGAACTGCCATCCTTCTCTGCACTTGATTCACCTTCTATTTTGAGTAAGCTTGCGACACCTAAACCTGCTTCTGCTATTAATTCTGATATGTCGCATGTTATTGATGGTGCCACTTCTGCTTTGCATGATACTTATGATGAAACTACTTCTATGCTTGATACTACTGTGACACTTGGTGAATTTCTTGATGAACAACTTGCTAGGGCTAGAGAGAATAAAATTATTGAAACTGATAATATTGATGAAAGTGTTGATGAAGATTCTCCCCCTAGATATGAATTGCCTGTTGTTCCTGAGGGTTATGTTATGGATAAAGAAACTGCTAGAGACTTTCTTGCTTGCAATGATAGAAGTGATCTTAAGAAACTATTAGCTAAGATGAAAGAAAAAACTCTGAATGCTAGAATGAAATATGATCCTGCTTATGCTACTTCACCTATCTTTATTACTGATAAGGATTATGATTTCTCTGTTGATCCTGAGTTAATTACTTTGGTTGAATCTGATCCTTTCTATGGCTATGAATCTGAAACTGTTGTGACATACTAAATTAAATGATATAGCTACCCTATTCACTAATGATGAGAAAACTCGCTACTATTATATCCTTAAATTATTTCCATTCTCATTAAAGGGTGATGCTAACATATGGTTTAATTCTCTTGATCCTGGTTGTGTGCGTTGTCCCCATTATATGATTTACTACTTCTCTGCTAAATATTTCCCTTCTCATAAGAAACAAGCTGCTTTAAGGGAAATATATAATTTTGTTCAAATTGAAGAAGAGAGTCTCCCACAAGCTTGGGGGAGGCTTCTCCGATTACTTAATGCTTTGCCTGATCATCCTCTCAAGAAAAATAAGATACTTGATATCTTTTATAATGGACTAACCGATGCTTCCAGAGACCACCTGGATAGTTGTGCTGGTTGTGTTTTCAGGGAAAGAACTATTGATGAAGCTGAAATTCTATTGAATAATATGTTGACTAATGAAAATAATTGGACACTTCCTGATCCAATCCCTGATCCAATTCCTAAACCAACTCCTGAGCCAACTCCGAAGAAAAGGGGTATTCTATTTCTCAGTCCTGAAGATATGCAAGAGGCAAAGAAATCTATGAAAGAAAAAGGTATTAAAGCTGAAGACGTTAAGAATTTACCTCCTATTGAAGAAATACATGGTCTTAATTTACCGCCCGTTGAAGAAATACATGGTCTTGATAACCCGACACATGAAGTAAAGGTAAATTCTCTCTGTAGATCTGATAAAGCTGAAATCCGTCCTACTAAGTTTGCTAGCCAATGCTTAGATGAGTTTGATAACTTTATGGTTAAGCAAGAATATTTTAATGCTTATGTTGGTATACAATTGAATCATAATGCTTATATGATTGAACACTTGAGTGATTATATGGCTAATGTTAAAGGTGAACTAAAACTTATTAGTAAACATGCTTCTATGGTTACCACTAAAGTAGAACAAGTACTTAAAGCTCAGAATGATTTGCTCAATGAATTAAATAGTAAGAAAAATGATAATCCTGTTAGAGTTATGACTAGAGGTGGTAAAATGACTCAGGAACCTTTGTATGCTTATAGTGAACCTGTTGATGACACACGTGAGAATCCCAATGATATTTCTATTTCTGATGCTGAAACACAATCTGGTAATGAGCATGAACCTAGTGATAATGTTAATAATGATGTTCATGTTGATGCTCAACCTAGTAATGACAATGAAGTAGAGATTGAACATGCTGTTGATCTTGATAACCCACAATCAAAGAATCAACGTTATGATAAGAGAGACTTTTTTGCTAGGAAGCACGGTAAAGAAAGAGAACCATGGGTTCAGAAACCCATGCCTTTTTCTCCTAAACCATCCAAGAAAAAGGATGATGAGGATTTTGAGCGCTTTGCTGAAATGATTAAACCTATCTTCTTGCATATGCGTTTGACTGATATGCTTAAAATGAATCCTTATGCTAAGTACATGAAAGATATTGTTACTAATAAAAGAAAGATATTGGAAGCTGAAATTTCCACCATGCTTGCTAATTATACTTTTAAGGGTGGAATACCAAAGAAACTTGGAGATCCAGGAATACCACCTATACCATGCTCCATTAAAAGAAACTATGTTAAAACTGCTTTATGTGATCTTGGAGCCGGTGTTAGTGTGATGCCTCTCGCTTTGTATCATAGACTTGATTTGAATAAGTTGACACCTACAGAAATATCTTTGCAAATGGCTGACAAATCAAATGCTATACCCGTCGGTATTTGTGAGGATGTGCCTGTTGTGGTTGCAAATGTTACTATTTTAACAAACTTTGTTATTCTTGATATTCCCGAGGACGATAGTATGTCTATTATCCTTGGAAGACCCTTTTTGAATACTGCAGGGCAATGTCACTTTTCATGTTAATGGTAATGAGCATACGGTACACTTTCTGAGGAAACAACCTCAAGTCCATAGTATCAATTCTATTGGAAAAATTTCAACTATTACTATTAGAGGTTTTGAATTTGCTCTTCCTACTATCAAGAAGAAATATGATATTCTTATTGTTGGGGACATGCATATCCCCGTTGAGGTAACCTAGTGTTATTCGAAAATTCTCCGGTTTCATGTTATTCGGAATGAGTTTGTTAGCAAGACCTGATCAACCTTGTTAGTGGATTCCTTTTGATGAGCATGAGATGGATTAATTTAGAAAACACAATTCTCTGTACCCTCTTTTTTTTACTTTCTGTTATTTATATTAAATAAAGCAAAAATAGTAATTTCTGTCTGTTTCCTGAATTATCCATGCAATAAAATATACCCCAAAAATAAAAGTTCTCCAAATGCCCTGAAATTTAAACATGATTTTTTCTGGAATATTTGAGAATATCTGGCACTGAGAACACAATAAGGGGAGCAAGCACCTGGCCACGAGGGTCCAGGGCACGCCCACCCCCCTGGGCGTGCCCCCTGCCTCATGGGCCCATGGTGGCTCCCCTCCACTTATTCCAGCCACCACACACTCCTTCTTCCTCCCAAAACATCAATAGCCATCTCAAACCCCAGCCCAAGCTCATCTTGCTGCAATTATCGATCTCCTTGCTCGAAGCTCCATTCACAAAACTGCTTTAGGGGATTGTTTCTTGGTATGTGACTCCTCCAATGGTCGAATTAGTTTTTGTTCTAGTGCTTTATTCATTGCAAATTTTTGCTGCTTAGGTGACCCTGTTCTTGAGCTTGCATGTCAAATTTATATGGTCAAAAGTATTTTTAATGCATGATATATCCTTTAGGCACTTGTGGGAGTAGTTGCTATCAATTTTTGTTGAGTTTGGTTCACTTTTGTTTTGAAGTTACTAAAAATTTCAGAAATTTTTCAGAGGAAGAAATATGTTTAGGAAAATTTACCAAGGTGGTCCTTCAAGGAAGCAAAGACCCAGGCTCACAATACGCGATGCCGATGATGAACCACCAAGGATAGCGGTCGATGAGTGGAGTAATAGTAGTAGATGCAGAATCGTTTCGGTCTACTTGTCTCGGACGTGATGCCTATATACATGATCATACCTAGATATTCTCATAACTATGCTTAATTCTGTCAATTGCTCAACAGTAATTTGTTCACCCACCATAGAATACTTATGCTCTTGAGAGAAGCCACTAGTGAAACCTATGGCCCCCGGGTCTCTTTCTCATCATATCAATCTCCGTCACTTTATTATTGCTTTGCTTTTACTTTATTTACTTTGCATCTCTATACCAAAAATACCAAAAATATTATTTATCATCTCTATCAGATCTCACTTTCGTAAGTGATCGTGAAGGGATTGACAACCCCTAAGCGCGTTGGTTGCGTTGAGCTATTGTTTTTGTGTAGGTAAGAGGGACTCGAGCGTAGCCTCCTACTGGATTGATACCTTGGGTCTCAAAAACTGAGGGAAATACTTACGCTACTTTGCTGCATCATCCCTTCCTCTTCGAGGAAATCCAACGCAGTGCTCAAGAGGTAGCATCGGAACCACTCCCAGTGATGACCGTAGTTTGAGGAGTTCATGTATTCACTATGTGTTAATTCTTTGGTCCGGTACTCTATTAAAAGGAGGATTTAATATCCCTTAGTTTCCAATAGGACCCTGCTGCCACCGGAGGGTAGGACAAAAGATGTCATGCAAGTTCTTTCCATAAGCACACATGACTATATTTGGAATACATGCCTATATTACATTGATGAACTGGAGCTAGTTCTGTGTCACCCTAGGTTATGACTGTTACATGATCGATCACATCTGACATAATTCTCCATCACCAATCCATTGCCTATGAACTTTCCATATATTGTTCTTCGCTTATTTACTTTTCCGCTGTTACTGTACAATCACTATAAAACACCAAAAATATTACTTTTGCTACCGTTACCTTTTACCACAGTCACCACTACTATCATATTACTTTGCTACTAGATACCTTGCTGCAGATATTACGTTTCTAGGTGTGGTTGAATTGACAACTCAGCTGCTAATACTTGAAAATATTCTTTGGCTCCCCTTGTGTCAAATCAATAATTTTGGGTTGAATACTCTACCCTCGAAAACTGTTGCGATCCCCTATACTTGTGGGTTATCAGAGGGGTTCTACATCAACACCATAGCCTCTTCGATGATGTGTGAGTAGTTTACCACAGACCTTTGGGTCAATAGTTATTAGCTAGATGGCTTCTTCTCTCTCTCTTTGGATCTAAATACAAAGTTCTCCTCGATCTTCTTGGAGATCTATTCGATGTAACTCTTTTTGCGGTGTGTTTGCCGAGATCCGATGAATTGTGGGTTTATGAACTTGATTATCTATGAATATTATTTGATTCGTCTCTGAATTCTTATATGCATGATTTGATATCTTTGCAAGTCTCTTCGAATTATCGGTTTAGTTGGCCTACTAGATTGATCTTTCTTGCAATGGGAGAAGTGCTTAGCTTTGGCTTCAATCTTGTGGTGCTCAATCGCAGTGACAGAAAGGGAAACGACACATATTGTATTGTTGCCATCGAGGATAAAAAGATGGTGTTTATATCATATTGCTAGAGTTTATCCCTCTACATCATGTCATCTTGCCTAATGCGTTACTCTGTTCTTATGAACTTAATACTCTAGATGCATGCTGGATAGCGGTTGATGTGTGGAGTAATAGTAGTAGATGCAGAATCGTTTTGGTCTACTTTTCACGGATGTGATGCCTATATTCATGATCATTGCCTTAGATATCTTCATAACTATGCGCTTTTCTATCTATTGCTCGGTAGTAATTTGTTCACCCACCGTAATGCATGATATCTTGAGAGAAGCCACTATGAAACCTATGGCCCCTGGGTCTACTTTACATCATATAAGTTTCCAATCTACAATTCTAGTTTACTATATATTTTGCAATCTATATCACAAAAATACCAAAAATATTTATCTTATTATCTCTATCAGATCTCACTTTCGTAAGTGACCATGAAGGGATTGACAACCCCTTTATCACGTTGGTTGCGATTCTTGTTTGTTTGTGCAGGTACTAGGGGATTTGCGTGTAGTCTCCTACTGGATTGATACCTTGGTTCTCAAAAACTGAGTGAAATACTTACGCTACTTTGCTGCATCACCCTTTCCTCTTCAAGGGAAAACCAACGCATGCTCAAGAGGTAGCATTAGTATATCCCCTGGATTAATAGAACAAGCTATAGTCGGAAGCTTAGCCCTTACTAGGGGGGGGGATGGTTGCAGTCAAGGCCAATGTCTTCAGACGTCTCTGGCCACGACTTTTGAGATTTAAAGAGCAATTTCCAGATCTCTTTGTGCGTCGTGACGAAGAATTGTTGCATAGTTCGTCTCGCTTCCAGATTAAACTCCCATAAACGGAGAGGCCATCGCTGGTAGGGAAGGGTTTGGCGGATAAGCATCACCTGAATCACGTCGGTGAGGCGGGTGTTGTTCTCTATGACACTTTTGATGCACTTTTGCAGCATTAGCACCTCATCGGTAGATCCCCAGTCTGGACCCTTGTTGGTCCATGAAGCGAGTCGTAGAGGGGGTTTGGATCTGAATGCAGGAGTGGCCGCCCACTTGGTGCCACAGGGTTCGGTGATATAAAACCACTCCTACTGCCATGTCTTGATGGTATCCACAAAGGCCCCTTTAGGCAAGATAGCGTGAGGGAGCTTGCTCACCATGTCTCCACCGTAGTCCGTGTGCTCCCCATCGAGCACCTTCGGCTTCACGTTGAAGGTCTTGAGACACAGGCCGAAGTGTGGGGGGATGCGGAGAAACGCCTCACACATGACGATGAGCGCCGAGATATGGAGGAAGGAGTTCGGGGCTAGATCGTGAAAATCTAGCCCATAGTAGAACTTGAGGCCGCGAACAAAGGGGTGAAGGGGAAACCCTAACCCGCAGAGGAAGTGGGGGATGAACGCAACCCTTTCGCCAGGATATGGAGTAGGAATGACTTGCCCCTTTGCCGGAAGTCTGTGTGCGATTTCCGCGGTTAAGTACCCCGCCTCCCGGAGTCCCTGGATATCCTTTTTCATGATGGAAGAGGCCACCCACTTGCCTTGCAAACTGGATTCGGACATGGTTGGAGAGCGTGGTGGCAATGGAGAAGGATTAAGACTTGGGCGCTGAAGCTCAAAGATGGGAAGGCTGAGGAAGGAGAAGGCGTGGGGTAAACGATGGGTCCTTATCCCTTTATAAAGCCAACGAATGTCAAGTGACCCCACACAAGCCTTAAAATTTTCATATTCCCAAGGGGTCGAGCGGATGCCACTGTTGGATTACCCAAACCCTCATTGATGAAAATCCCACAATAAGGGGACGCGATCTTTGTTTTGACAAGACGTGTCGCTGGGAGTTGCGTCTCGAAACGCGAAACAAGAGGCTAAATAATGGTTTAAAATAATAATGAGGCCGGGATTCAATGCCTCACTGAAAAAGTTGTCAAAAGACATGACCTATTTTTGTTTAAGTATTTTGCCTTTGTGGTTCAGGGTTGTGACTATTGTACAGAGCCGAATATAGTTTTCTTGAGCTACTTTGGAGTATTCGGAGGAGGAACCCGCCTTGCAATGACGAAGACAATCTGCGCGCCGGACACATCGTCAATGAAGCCTGGTTCAGGGGCTACTGAGGGAGTCCTGGATTAGGGGGTCCCTGGGCGTCCGGGCTATGTGACATGGGATGGACTAGTGGGCCGTGAAGATACAAGATATAAGGCTTCCCTCGTGTCCGGATGGGACTCTCCTTGGCGTTCGGATATGAAGATTCCTTTCTCTTTAAACCAACTCTGTGCAAACCCTAGCCCCCTCCGGTATCTATATAAACCAGAGGGTTTAGTCCATAGAGGCAGTCATAATCCTACAGGCTAGACATCTAGGGTTTAGCCATTATGATCTCGTGGTAGATCAACTCTTGTAACCCCTATACTCTTCAAAGTCAATCAAGCAGGACATAGGGTTTTACATCCATCAAGAGGGCCCGACCCTGGGTGAAAATCGTGTCCCGTGTCTCCTGTTACATTCTATCCTTAGACGCATAGTTCGGGACCCCCTACCCGAGATTTGCCGGTTTTGACACCGATAGGGGGCGCCTAGAACACACACCAACAATTGGTAGCCGTGTGCGGCGGCCCCTTCCATAGTTTACTCTCCCGGTCATATCTTCGTAGTGCTTAGGCGAAGCCCTGTGTGGATCACCTCACCATCACCGTCACCACGCTGTCGTGTTGACAAAACTCATCTACTTCCTCGACACTTTTATGGATCAAGAGTTCGAGGGACGTCATCAAGCTGAACGTGTGTAGAACTCGAAGGTGCCGTACGTTCAGTGCTTGATCGGTCGAAATGAGAGGAAGTTCGACTACATCAACCACGTTGTCAAATGCTTCCACTTCCGGTCTACGAGGGTACGTAGACACACTCTCCCCCTCTCGTTGCTATGCATCTCCTAGATATATCTTATGTGAGCGTAGGAATTTTTTTGAAATTGCATCCTACGTTTCCCAACAGTGGCATCTGAGCTAGGTCTATGCGTAGATGATATGCACGAGTAGAACACAAAGAGTTGTGGGCGGTGATCGTCATACTGCTTACCACTAATGTCTTATTTTGATTCGGCAGTATTGTTGGATGAAGTGGCCCGGACCAACCTTACATGACCACGTTCATGAGACCGGTTCCACCGACTAAGATGCAACTAGTTTTGCATAAAGGTGGCTAGCGGGTGTCTGTTTCTCCAACTTTAGTTGAATCGAATTTGACTGCGGCCGGTCCTTTTGGAAGGTTAAAACAACAAACTTGATAAATCAACGTTGTGGTTTTGATGCGTAGGTAAGAGCGGTTCTTGCTAGAAGCCGTAGCAGCCACATAAAACTTGCAACAACAAAGTAGATGACGTCTAACTTATTTTTGCAGGGCATGTTGTGATATGATATGGACAATACATGATGTGATATACGTTACTGTATGAGATGATCATGTTTCATAGAATTTATCGGCAACTGGCAGGAGCCTTATGGTTGTTGCTTTATTGTATGAAATGCAAATTCCATGTAATTGCTTTACTTTATCACTATGCGTTAGCGGTAGTTGTAGAAGCAATAGTTGGCGAGATGACCATGACACTACGATGGAGATCGAGGTGTCAAGCTGGTGACGATGGAGATCATGAAGGTGCTTTGGAGATGGAGATCAAAGGCACAAGATGATGATGGCCATATCATGTCACATATTTTGATTGCATTTGATGTTTATCTTTTATGAATCTTATTTTGCTTTGTACAGCGGTAGCATTATAAGATGATCCCTTACCAAAATTTCAAGGTGTAAGTGTTCTCCCTGAGTATGCACCATTGCGATAGTTCGTTGTGCCGAGTCACCATGTGATGATCAGGTGTGATAGGCTCTATGTTCACATATAATGGGTGCAAGGCAGTTTTGCACATGCAGAATACTTGGGTGAAACTTGACGAGCCTGGCATGTGTAGACATGGCCTCGGAACACTTGAGACCGAAAGGTCGAACGTGAATCATATAGTAGATATGATCAACATAGAGATGTTCACCATTGATGACTACTCCATCTCACGTGATGACCGGACATGATTTAGTTGATTTGGGTCACGTATCATTTAGATGACTTGAGGGATGTCTATCTAAGTGGGAGCTTAAGTAATTTTAATTAATTGAACTTAATCTATCATGAACTTAGTCCTGATAGTATTTACATATCTATGTTGTAGATCAATAGCTTGCGTTGTCGCTCCCCTATGTTTTTGATATGTTCCTAGAGAAAACTAGGTTGAAAGATGATAGTGGCAATGATGCGGACTCGGTTCATAATCTGAGGATTATCCTCATTGCTGCACAGAAGGATTATGACCTTGATGCACTGCTAGGTGACAGACCTATTGCAGGAGTAGATGCAGACGTTATGGACATTTGGCAAGCTCGATATGATGACTAGTTGATAGTTTAGTGCGCCATGCTTTACGGCTTAGAACCAGGACTTCAAAAATATTTTGAACACCACGGAGCATATATATGAGATGTTCCAAGAGTTGAAATTGGTATTTCAGACTCATGCATGTGTCGTGAGGTATGAGACCTCTGACAAATACTTTGCCTACAAGATGGAGGAGAATAGCTAAGCTAGTGAGCATGTGCTCAGAATGTCTGGGTACTGCAATCATTTGAATCAAGTGGGAGTTAATCTTCCAAATAAGATAGTGATTGACAGAGTTTTCTAGTCACTATCACCAAGTTACTAGAACTTTGTGATGAACTATAATATGCAAGGAATGACAGAAAATTATTCCCAGGCTCTTTGCGATGCTGAAATTAGCGAAGGTAGAAATCAAGAAAGAGCATCAAGTGTTGATGGTTGACAAGACCACTAGTTTCAAGTAAAAGGGCAAGGGAAGGAAAGGGAACTTCAAGAAGAATAGAAAGCTATTTGCCACTCCCACGAAGAAGCCCAAAGCTAGACCCAAGCCTAAAATTGAGTGCTTCTACTGCAAGGGAAATGGTCACTGGAAGCGGAATTGCCCAAAAACATTTGGCGGATAAGAAGGAATGCAAAGTGAACAAAGGTATATTTGATATTTAGAAACATTATAACCGAACACTTTTCTGGCCATCCCAGGCTATCTGCGTTTGAGACCGTTGGATCATCACTTGTACGCATTTTTGGCCGTCCGACTAGTTTTTAATCCCGCGTGGGCCGCTGTCCGTACTGGGACGCTACTCCGGTGACAATTTTGGGCCACTGATGTTATTTTGGGCCTACTTGGCCAACTTCCTATCCTCTACACGACCCTTATCCATAGCGAGAGGAAAAGAACAGGCCGCGAGTTTGCCTAAAGAAAGAGGAAAAGAACAGGCCTCTACACGACCCTTATTACGCTCGCTCGGCCGCAACCCTGGCATGGTGATGTATGGTGGACATGAATGAAGACCCGCATAGCGACCACGAGCCAAGCTTGGTGATGCGATCACGCAGCCTTGCCTGTCACGCAGACGTAGCGAACCATGTGACCAAGCAGGTTCTAGCCTCCTACGCAGGTAGATGCGATCAGGCGAAGCGGTGGTGGACTGTTCGTGAGCCATACCAGTGAAATGGATTTGCCGGGATTGAAGGAGGCAATCAATTGTCAGTTCAATGGAGAATTCATCGCGGGTGATGTGCGCCACTCACCGATGGCAATTAATGGAGGTGTATATATATACTTCATCTCCCGACGCTCCCCCTTTCCTGTATGATTTGATTGTGTCGCCGGTCTGTTCCCTGGTCAAGTTCGATGCTGGTGCATCAATTAGTGGCCTGATACCCTATGTTCTCCTTACTTCGTATAAGCCTATTATATTCTTTGGTTCATTATATGTAATTTCTCTACTTAGATTTTGAATTCCTGATTCCTCATGCCATTCCTGGTCCTGACGCTCGACGACTTTCCCGGCCTCCATTGGCTTTGCAGCTTGGATTCACTCCAAGGCTGCAAGCTGGCATCATCTGCTCCAACATTGTTGTCTGCCGCCGGCACACTCCTTTTTTCCTACGATATCCTTCTCTATGTGCAACGGACGGTGGTTCTGGTTGCATCCTCAAACAAGGTCAGTCCGTTGTTGCTTGATTTACTTCTGGATTGATTTAAAACTGGGATAATAGGTTTCTTGATTTGTCCCACGACAACCTTTTTTCTGTCAGGTGAGAATCTCACATCACTTCTGAATTTCTGATCAATGATTGAGACTAAGCTTAATTATGTTCGATCTAAAAAGATAGGAAGATTCTTACTTTTCATAATGTTTTGGCAGTGTGATGAACAAGGCATTATAATTTTTCCTACTCTACTTGGCATATACATCAACTTCTCCTTGATTCACCATTTTCTTGATGTGGAGTATAATATCATGCACGAGGCTATATCTTGCCGTACTAATTCCAGTCGAGATTTGATTATATTACTGCAGGGTGTTGGATTCAATGGCTCAAAAGTCCTTACTGTTTTCTTCGGATCCTCTATTTGCCAATAGCCTGTCAGCCATGAGACCAACTGTGGGTGGTTTACGTCTGTGGAAAAAATATAGGGCTCTAGAAGAATTGTTTCAGGGTGTTATGTGAGCAGAAGGAAACTCGGCGACCTTCTTGATGGTAATTGTGAACAAACCTTATAAGGTATATTTCCTTCTTAATTATTTATCCTGACTTTATATATACACAAAAAGTGTAATATCTTGTTGCTTTTTTTTGCAGGAAGATATCTTGTTGCATAACTTGCATAAGTTTGGGACAATCTGAAACTTGAGGTGCCTTTTCTACTTTCCTATCTATAGCAGAACAAATAGCTGAAACTATAAGCAAAAAAGGATTCTCACAACAGAAATCATTAACTATGTAGTGACAGAATTATATTTTTCTTCCAAATTTATCAAATTACTTTCCTCTCTGCCCCAGTGTTTTTTTTCTATAGGCTTTCCAACTAATGGTTGATTAGGGGTAAGGAATCCCACTGCCAATAATTATATGTTTGGTCCATATCTTTTACCTCGTGTAAGGTTGAAAATCTGCAGGTAGCATTGGTTGATGAAACAGACTTGCACTCACCAACTGTCTTATCAAATGTCGTGCCATATACTCAAAATTTGTGTCATGTGAATTATCTGAATATGGAGTAAAGTTATCTGAATTATATGGAGTGAAGTATTTGTGGTGAGTTACTATGAATATACATGGTGTGAAGACTAAGAATCATCCTAAAATTTTGCGTTCATAATTTAGGAATACCCCCTAAACTGGTATATTGTTTGGATTGTTGATTCTTCAAGAGGTGTTAATCTGTGCTATTAAGAAAATATATTATAGCTCTGTAAATGCTTAAATACAAGAAAAATTAGTAGGGAAATACTATAATGGTGTGCTTTTTACAAATGGTAAGTTGGAGCATGTTGCGAGGCTGTATGCACCTGGAGTTAAAGGCTAACAAGGTGGCGGGTAGGATGCATAACAAAAATCGAACATTTATCCATGGACAGTCCTAACTAAATACCCACAAGGCTCAAACCGACTTTGCACTATTTCGCTCAGTATCAACTAATTTTATATATTTAATTACTGAGATATTTAACCGGCCACAAAAAATAATTACTGGAGATATTTATTGGTCTTAATGCAAATTTACTTTTATGGTTCATGTCTTAATATATTTATAGAAATTCCTATCATTTTATAGAAAAAACCGACGGGCGCGGCAACGCGCGCCACTATGGTGTAGTACATGTTATTGATGTGTACTTTACTACAGTTTGTAGTAGCCCCTGGGTATTTGATACCGGTTCAGTTGCTAAGATTAGTAACTTGAAACAGGAGTTGCAGAATAAACCGAGACTAGTTAAGGGTGAGGTGACGATAAGTGTTGGAATTGATTCCAAGGTTGATATGATCAATACCCCACACTCGCTATACCTTCGGGATTAGTGTTGAACCTAAATAAATGTTATTTGGTGTTTGCGTTGAGCATGAATATGATTAGATCTTGTTTATTGCAATATGTTTATTCATTTAAGTTAGAGAAAAATTGTTGTTCTGTGTACATGAATAAGACCTTCTATGGTCATACACCCAATGTCAATGGTTTATTTAATCTCGATCATAGTGATACACATATTCATAATATTGATGCCAAAGATGCAAAGTTGACAATGATAGTGTAACATATTTGTGGCACTGCCGTTTAGGTCATATTGGTGTAAAGTGCATGAAGAAACTCTATGCAAATGTGCTTTTGGAATCACTTGATTATGAATCATTTGATACTTGCGAACCATGCCTCATGGGCAAGATGAGTAAAACTCTGTTCTCCAGAACAATGGAGCGAGATAATGACTTATTGGAAATAATACATACCAATGTATGTGGTCCAATGAGTTTTGAGGAACGCGGCGGGTATCATTATTTTCTAACCTTCACAGATGATTTGAGCAGATATGGGTATATCTACTTAATGAAACACAAGTCTGAGACATTTGAAAAATTTCAGAGTGAAGTGGAGAATCATCGTAACAAGAAAACAAAGTTTCTACGATCTGATCGCGGAGGTGAATATTTGAAGAAAATATGCCCTAGAGGCAATAATAAAGTTGTTATTTTATATTTCTTTATTCATGATAAAGGTTTATTATTCATGCTAGAATTGTAATAATCGGAAACCTTAATACATGTATGAATACATTAGAACAATGCCCGTGCGTTGCAACGGGATATAAATATTCTAATGCGTTAGCTTGTGATTTACCTGCTCATAATATGCAATTGCGTAAATAAATGATCATCAAATTATTTATGTGATCGAGAAAGCTATTCTCCTGCCGACTGGCAGTTAGCGACAGATACGTACGATCGCTCCCGTTAATCTTTTTCCTTCGATCTTTCTTTACGATCACTCCCGCGCCCGCTCGCTTTTTTCCCTTCGATCTTTCTTTCCGATCCTGTCGCTCCTGCCTGCCTTTTTTGTTCCTTCAACGCTATTTTTTTCCTTCAACGCTTAAAACAAATTTAATTGCTACGTGTAGGATTTGAACCTAGCACCTGTTGTGTTTATACACATCATCCTCACCATCACAACAACTAGTTCTAGTTGTTCTGTATCAAAAGATAACGAGGTATTTGTACCATTTTACTACTATATGAGAAAAGAAATGAAAAAAAATTCTTGTTCTTTTTCTTTGGATTTCTCCAATAACTCATGTATAATCATCATGATATCTAGTTTCACGAGTCTCAAGTTGATAACACCCTATTAATTTTCGCGCGGGGGTGGGGTGAGGGTGGAGTTGATGAAACATCCACTTGATAAATTTTTGCGTGAACAACATGGTAACTCACACATCATAGACCTAATAACTTGCATATCACAGATCTGATAACTTATATAACTTAGTCCTGATAACTTTGGCGTAGGGGTGGGTGTTGATGAGACATCCCCCGGGAACTTTTGGTGTGAATAGCATGATAACTTATACATCGGAGACCTGATAACTTATGCAACCCGGTCTTCACTTCTAGTCTCCACTTCTAGTATTCACACCACCTGAGCCACAAAGTGGCCAGGGATGCATTCTGTCTTGATAACTTTTGGCCAATAGAGGTGATGAAATATACCCCGATAACTTTTATGTGAATATATGTATGTCATTTACAACCCCGGCGTGTTGAGGCCGCTTGAAGGCCTCGCTCACCCAAGTGATTTTTAAAAATTCTTCTTTCTATCACGGTAACTCACACATCACTGACCTGATAACTTATGTGGATAGGTCTTTGTAAATTTGGCGACTAGGTGGAGGGAGGCACGTTGATGAAATACCCCTTGATTATTTTTTGTGCGAATAGCTTGATAACTCACACATCGCAGGCCTGATAATTTTGGGAGAAAAAGATGTTGGAAACAAATCTTGATGCTAGTAGTTTCCATATTGTAGTTTTATAGCCTAAAAAATCATGATAAAGATGATAATTGAACTCAAGACTTCAATATTGAGATCTTAACACACTAGCCAACTCACCCACTACTTGGCTCCTCACAAGTTCAAATAAAATACCACTTTTTTACCATCTGAGGTGAACAAATTGTTAAAATATACCCCCGATAGCTTTATGTGTAAATAAGATGATAACTTACATATAATTAACCTGATAACTTACATATAAACGCATTGATAACTTTTCACCTTGGGCGAAAAGTTCTAGAAATATGTCCTGATAACCTAGTGCAAATAGCATGGTAATTTATGCACCAGACAACCGGTAACATACATACAACACATTTTGATAACTCTTTACCCATGTGAAAAATGTTACTAAAACATGTCCCGGTAATTTTTTGTTGTTGAAACATACCCCAGTGTGAAGTTACCACTACCCCATGCTAAAGTTATCGTGCTTCTCATTGTATAGTCATTAACCTTCTCATATTATAGTTATCAGGCTTATCATAGTATAGTTATCATGTTGCTCAAGTCATAGTTATCACGCTGGTCATGCCAAAGTTACCAAGCAAAAACAATTATTATCGCTGATATGACAGAAAAAAGAAATGTTAAAATAACCTTGTTTATATTTGATAGACAGCAACTAAGGGTGGCTTAGTTGGTTATTGGGCTCAAACTCTAATGAATAGACCTGGGTTCAAGCCCCCCTTTTAGCACTTTTATTTTCTTTTCATATTGTGTATCCAAAAAACCAGAAAAACCACTAGTGATTTACTATTGGCGTATACGGTTTTCAAGAGAAGAAGAAAAATCGGTAGAATCGAGCGTGCGGGTCGCAAGAGGAAGCTGGTTACAGTCGTGCGGATCTGTCGCTAACGACCAGTCGACTGGTCGTTAGCACGGTCCTTCTGTGATTTATCTTATATTTTAATCAAAAATGATTTACATGCCTATAGTATGCTATTTTGTAAATAAATATGTATCAAATTGTGCCGATGATTTGCCTTATATTTTGATCACAAATTTGGTAAGTAAATTAATGCGGAACTGATTCAGAAGGTAAGTAAATTAAGATGATTGATTAGTATATGGGGAAGGTTGGACAAAGGGAGGTGGGAAAAAAGTGAAATGGGAACCTTACTTTCTTTTTAATTAGTAGATTAGTAGAGATAAACAAACACCGTGTCCCAAGTGAGCCTCTACAAGACTAGCTCATTGATCAAAGATGGTTAAAGGTTTCCTAACCATAGACATGTGTTGTCATTTGATAATGGGAACACATCATTAGGAGAATGATGTGATGGACAAGATCCATCCGTTAGCTTAGCATAATGATAGTTCAGTTCATTGCTATTGCTTTCTTCATGTCAAATACATATTCCTTCGACTATGAGATTATGCAACTTCCGAATACCAGAGGAATATCTTATGTGCTATAAAATGTCACAACATAACTGGGTGATCATAAAGATGTTCTACAGGTATCTCCGAAGGTGTTTGTTGAGTTGGCATATATCGATATTAGGATTTGTCACTCTGAGTATTGGAGAGGTATCTTTGGGCCCTCTCGGTAATACAAACCATAAGCTTGCAAGCAAATGACTAAGAAGTTAGGCACAAGGTGATGTATTATGGAACGACTAAAGAGACTTGCTGGTAACGAGATTGAACTAGGTATAGAGATACCAACGATCGAATCTCGGGCAAGTAACATACCGACAGACAAAGGGAATTATGTATGTTGTCATAAAGGTTCAACCGATAAAAGATCTTCGTGGAATATGTAGGACTCAAATGGGCATCCAGGTCCCGCAATTGGTTATTGACCAGAGAGGTGTCTCGGTCATGACTACATAATTCCTGAACCCGCAGGATCGCACACTTAATGTTCGTTGATGCTAGAGTAGTATTGGGATATTTGAGGAGTGGTAAATAAATGTTGTTCGGAGTCCTAGATGAGATCTCGGACATCACGAGGAGTCTCAGAATGGTCGAGAGCTAAAGATTTATATATGGGAAGTCATATTTTAGGTTCGGGGAAAAAGTGTAGTTTTTTCGGTATTGTACCGGGAAGCTTCTAGAAGGTTCCGGAGGGATCCGGAAGTCCACAAGTGGGTCCACCATGACCCAAGGGCTGGCATGGGCTGCGGGGAGGTGCCCTAGCCTTATTGGGCTAGGTTTACCAAGTCCTCAAAAGCCCAGGTGGCCAGGGAAGGAACAAAAGGAAGGAGTCCTAGTAGGAATAGGATTGGACTTGGAGTCCAAGTCCTCTCCCCCTTAGGTGCGCCCTAGGGCTTGGAGGGGATGTTTACCATGCCCCTCCACCTATATATAGGGGGAGGGGGCGCCTCAAGAGGACACACCAAGACCTTGGCGCCTGAGGGAGTCCTGGATTGGGGGTCTCCGGACAGCCGGACTATATCCTTTGGCCGGACTGTTGGACTATGAAGATACAAGATTGATGACTTCGTCTCGTGTCCGGATAGGAGTCTACTTGGCGTGGAAGGCAAGCTCGGCAATACGGATATGTATATCTCCTCCTTTGTAACCGACCTTGTGTAACCCTAGCCCCCTCCGCTGTCTATATAAACTGGAGGGTTTTAGTCCGTAGGACAACATACAATCATACCGTAGGCTAGCTTCTAGGGTTTAGCCTCTCCGATCTCGTGGTAGATCAACTCTTGTAATACTCGTATCATCAAGAATAAATCAAGCAGGACGTAGGGTTTTACCTCCATCAAGAGAGCCCGAACCTGGGTAAAACATCATGTCCCCTGCCTCCCGTTACCATCCGCCTTAGACGCACAGTTCGGGACCCCCCTACCCGAGATCCGCCGGTTTTGACACTGACATTGGTGCTTTCATTGAGAGTTCCTCTATGTCGTCGCCGTTAGGCTTGATGGCTCCTACGATCACTGGTAGCAATGCAGTCCAGGGTGAGACTTTTCTCCCCGGACAAATCTTTGTGTTCGGCGGCTTCGCACTACGGGCCAACTCGCTTGGCCATCTGGAGCAGATCGAAAGTTATGCCCCTGGCCACCAGGTCAGGTTTGGAAGCTTAAATTACACGGCCGATATCCATGGAGACTTGATGCTCGACGGATTCGAGCCCCTTCCTTGTGCGCCACGCGGTCACGATGAGTACGATTTAGCTCTACCATCGGACCGTATTCAGGAGATCGCACCGGCAGTCGCTCCGAGCCTCAATTCGGAGCCAGTTGCGCCATCCATGGATGGGTGGATAGACCCCATCATGGAGGCCGTATCCTCAGCGGCGATCGAGCCGAATATCGACCTTACCCTTCACGAGAGCCATGTTGCCAAACTGCCGGATCCGTCCCCGGCCACGGACTCCGAACTGCCTGCGCCCGTTCCTATCGAATCCGATTGGGCGCCGATCATGGAGTTTACCTCCGCAGATATTTTTCAGCACTCTCCCTTCGGCGACATACTGAACTCATTAAGGTCTCTCTCCTTGTCAGGAGGATCCTAGTCGAACTATGTTCGGCAGGATTGGGATGCGGATGACGAAGAAATTCGCTGCCCACCCACCACCCACTTAGTAGCCACTGTCGACGACTTAACTGACATGCTCGATTTCGACTCCGAAGACATTGACAATATGGACGATAATGCGGGAGACGAAGAGGAACCACTGCCCAAAGGGCACTGGACAGCCACCTCATTATACGATATATACATGGTGGACACACCCAAAGAAGGAAATGGCGACGAGACAATGGAGGATGACCCCTCCAAGAAGCAACCCAAGCGCCAGCGCCAGCGGCGCTGCTCTAAGTCCCGCCAAGGCAAAAGTGGTGATACCGGCACAGGAGATAATAGCACTCCGGACAGTGCCGAAGACGGCAACAATCCCCTCCAGGAAGATTTAGGGCAGGAAGATGGAGAAGCCAGCCCTCCAGAGAGAACGGCAGATGGAGAGGCGGAGGATGATAATTACATGCCTCCCTCCGAAAACGAGGCAAGCCTCGACGATAATGAATTCGTCGTGCCTGAGGATCCCGTCGAACAAGAGCGCTTCAAGCGCCGGCTTATAGCCACGGCAAATAGCCTTAAGAAAAAGCAACAACAGCTTCAAGCTGATCAAGATTTGCTAGTTGACAGATGGACCGAAGTCCTTGCGGCCGAGGAATACAAACTCGAACGTCCCTCCAAGAGTTACCCAAAGCGTAGGTTGCTACCCCGACTGGAGGAGGAAGCATTAAAACCCACATCTCCAGCACATGATGCGGCTGACCAGCCACCTCGTGGTCGCGACAGAGAGGCATTCCAGCCAAAAGCTCAGCCCGCACCCCGTCACCATTCAAATAAAAAGGCATGGGGGAATATGCCAGACCTGCGAGACGTACTGGAGGACAAAGCAAAACATGCAAGATCGATCTACGGATCACGAGGGCGCACCACTATGCGAGACGATAATCGTCACGCCGGATACAGTAAAAGTAAGTCCGGCCGGGCCGAACACAGCGGGCAAGACTCATTTGAGCTGTCTCGCGATATAGCCCAGTACAGAGGCGCCGCACACCCCTTATGCTTCACAGACGAAGTAATGGATCATCAAATCCCAGAGAGTTTCAAACCCGTAAATATAGAATCATACGACGACACAACAGATCCTGCGGTATGGATCGAGGATTTCCTCCTGCACATCCACATGGCCCGCGGTGATGATCTACACGCCATCAAATACCTCCCACTCAAACTCAAAGGACCAGCTCGGCATTGGCTCAACAGCTTGCCAGCTGAGTCCATTGGCTGTTGGGAAGATCTGGAAGCCGCATTCCTCGACAACTTTCAGGGCACTTATGTGCGACCACCTGATGCCGATGACTTGAGCCACATAATTCAGCAGCCAGAAGAATCGGCCAGGCAATTCTGGACACGGTTCCTAACAAAGAAAAATCAAATCGCTGACTGTCCGGATGCAGAGGCCCTAGCAGCTTTTAAGCACAACATCCGCGACGAGTGGCTCGCCCGGCACCTTGGTCAGGAAAAGCCAAAATCTATGGCAGCCCTCACGACACTCATGACCTGCTTTTGTGTGGGATAAGACAACTGGCTGGCTCGCAGCAATAACATATCAAAGAACCATGGTACTTCGGATACCAAGGATGGCAATGGCAGGTCACGTCGCAACAAACATAACCGCCGCATTAACAGCGACAATACTGAGGATACGGCAGTCAATGCTGGATTCAAAGGCTCTAAACCCGGTCAACGGAAAAAGCCATTCAAAATAAGAACTCCGGGCCCGTCCAGTTTGGACCATATACTCGATCGCTCGTGCCAAATACACGGCACCCCCGACATGCCAGCCAACCACACCAACAGGGATTGTTGCGTGTTCAAGCAGGCCAGCAAGATAAATGTCGAAAACAAAGATAAGGGGTCACATAGCGATGACGAGGAGGAGACCCGGCAGCCGAACACCGGAGGATAGAAGAGGTTTCCCCACAAGTGCGGATGGTGAACATGATATACGCAACTCACATCCCCAAGAGGGAGCAGAAGCGTGCGCTCAGGGACGTATATGCGTTGGAGCCAGTCACCCCAAAGTTCAACCCATGGTCCTCCTGTCCGATCACCTTCGATCGCAGAGACCACCCCACTAGTATCCGTCATGGTGGATTCGCCGCACTAGTCCTAGACCCAATCATTGACGGATTTCACCTCACTCGAGTCCTAATGGATGGCTGCAGCAGCCTGAACATGCTTTATCAGGACACAGTGCGCAAAATGGGTATAGACCCCTCAAGGATCAAACCCACAAAAACGACCTTTAAAGGTGTCATACCAGGTGTAGAGGCCCATTGCACAGACTCAGTCACACTGGAAGTGGTCTTCGGATCCCCGGATAACTTCCGAAGCGAAGAGTTAATCTTCGACATAGTCCCATTCCGCAGTGGCTACCATGCACTGCTCGGGCGAACCGCATTTGCGAGATTCTATGCGGTACCACATTATGCATATCTCAAGCTCAAGATGCCAGGACCTCGGGGGGTCATAACAGTCAATGGAAACATAGAGCGCTCTCTCCGCACGGAGGAGCACACTGCGGCCCTCGCAGTAGAAGCGCAAAGCAGCCTCTCAAGGCAACCCACTAGTTCGGCGATTAAGGACTCGGACACCTTCAAGCGCGCCCGGAGTAATCGGCAACTGGACCACCTGGCACGTTCCGAGATTGCATAGCAATACGGCCCCCACCCTGGTCCCAGCTAAACGGCGAAATCCGTGCGACACGTACATAATTACGCATTAAAAATACCATGGGCACAGGTGGGGAGGGGGGCACAACTACGGCACGCCCCAAGACGCGGCTTAAACCGCACTAGGGGCTTCCCGCTTTGTTATTTTTCTCTTTCAAGACTTTAATCTCTGGAAACCCTGTCCGGCAGCATGATTGCTGAACACATGATGCAGCAACCAAGGAGGAAGAGAGCTACGTCACACCATGGAACTCCCAGGTGGATTACGATAATGAGTGAAATACTTGCTTTAATACTATTCCTCAGCTCGCCCTTGGAAGGGACATGTCAAATAGTCCTACTTTTTGCTTATCGCACTACTTGTATCATTCTGCTCTAACGCACCTTTTTGAATAAACAATGCATAGCATTAAGACTATTATTGCATTCTTCCTTTCTATATATATATATGTTCATTCATGACATCTAGCACCCGTACACTCTGGTACGGCCAATACGCTAGGGGCTTAAGCATACCTGACGGTGTCCTGGACTAGGGGGTACTCAACACGTCATCTCCCGATCTGTTAGATTGGGCCGAGGACCCCCATGGCCGTATACTCATGGGCCAGTTCGGACAGTTGCCGCATACATAGAAGATTCCACAAGACTTGGTGATCAAGACAAGGACTCCTCCCCACCGGCATATTCGGCTAGGACTCTTATTATCCTAGGCCTCTGGTGCATTATATAAACCGAGGCCAGGCTAGTCGATAGATCATATACAACATACAATCATACCATAGGCTAGCTTCTAGGGTTTAGCCTCTCCGATCTCGTGGTAGATCAACTCTTGTAATACTCATATCATCAAGAATAAATCAAGCAGGACGTAGGGCTTTACCTCCATCAAGAGGGCCCGAACCTGGGTAAAACATCGTGTCCCCTACCTCCTATTACCATCCGCCTTAGACGCATAGTTTGGACCCCCTACCCGAGATCCGCCGGTTTTGACACCGACAATACCCCATAATATGGCGTGAGAAGTCCGAACACTTTCGACAGTGCGGCACCCCAAACTTATAGCACTATATGCATCAGCTCCGAATCATGTGTTGGGTCAATAGTTGGGTTTGCCCGGCTCCCATGTTTTGGTACCTTAGATTTTGCTATATCGGCTAAGGTAGCACTGGGAGAACTACTACGATTGTGCCCCGGTTCTGCTGGGCTAAGCACCTCAGTAGAGAAAGCTAAAACTGACTGTCATGATAAGGCGAGAGACTGGTCGCTGTTCGAGAGGTTTCAAGTCCCTAAAGACTTATCCCGCTTAGAGCGAGGAGTCGGCCCTGTCCGGCTTAAGGCGTGTATTGCGCCCCGAATTTGGCCTTCCGAGTACTAGGGGCTTCGCCGAAATTTAAAATTACAGAATTCTATGGCTAAGTGACAGTGATAACGCATTATAGTCTAATTGCCTTGTTCGTTGTGCTGAGCACCTCCCTCAAAGGACCCAAAAATGGGAACAAGAGTGCTCAGGTTTATCCCGAACACCCCAGCACTCCTGGCGTGGGGGCAGAAGCCGACGACTAGCCATGTCTCAAATTTGATAAACAGCCAAACAGAAGGTAATATTTTAAATTCAGACAAGCATTGCATAGCGCATATGAACAAGTTTTCATAATACAGGATTACACAAGCAAGTTCATTCAAATATTACGTCTTTTGCACACTCGTCCGCTACAAGACGGGCACCCTTCAGGACACCCTCATAGTACATCTCGGGGTGGCGATGCTCCTTGCCCTGCGGTGGCCCCTCCTTCACTAGCTTCACGGCGTCCATCTTAGCCCAGTGCACCTTCGCACGGGCGAAAACCCGGCGTGCACCTTCAATGCAGACGGACCACTTGATGACTTCCAGCCGTGGGCAGGCATCCACAAGCCGCCTCACCAGGCCGTAGTAGATATCGGGAAGGGCGTTGCCAGGCCACATCTGGACTACAAAGCCCTTCATGGCCTGTTCGGCCGCCTTGTGTAGCTCGACCAGTTGCTTCAGCTGGTCGCTCAGAGGCATCGGGTGTTCGGTCCCAGTATACTGAGACCAGAACAGCCTCTCCATTAAGCTTCCCTCCTCGGCCTGGTAAAACTGTGCGGCATCCGACATGCTGCGGGGCAAATCTACGAATGCTCCTGGAGAGCTCCGGACTCGGGTAAGTAACAAGTAATTTACTTTCACGTCTTGCTTTGCATATTGAATGCCTTACCCGCCACTATCTTCTTCATCACATCAATCTCCTAGAGGGCCTTTTGGGCCTCAGCCTTGGCATTCTTGGCGCTCTCGAGGGCCGCGGTAAGCTCGGACTCTCGCGTCTTCAAGTAAAGCTCCAACGCCGCGTGCTTCACCACGAGAGCGTGGAGCTCTTGCTGCACCTCGCCCACCCGTGCCTCCTGCCTTTCCCACTCGGTGCGCTCCTTGGCCGCTTTGTTTTCGGCCTCGGATAGCGCTTGCTTCAGGGTCGCCACCTCGGTTGTGGCCCCTGGCAAATTTAGGATGATCCTGTCATTTTGCAATCGCATTCTTTTTATATATATCCATAGACTAGGTACTACTTACCTTTGTTCTCCTCGAGCTGCCTCTTGGCAAGGCCGAGCTCTTCCTTGGACCCTTCGAGGTCCTACTTCAGTACGGCGACCACCGCAGTCAGTGCGGCAGAGGTCAGTAGCGAAGCCTGCATACGCATATAGACATACTTATATTAGACTCCGGCAGATATTAGTTGATCCTCTATTCGGCTTTTCTTTTTGAACACCAAACAGAGCATCAGGGGCTACTGTCTATGCGGTAATATTTTTCCTATATTTCAAATACTTACCTCAAAGCCTGTTAGAAGGCTGGCATAGGCTTCAGTCAGTCCGCTCTTAGCAGACTAAACCTTCTGGATCACCGCACTCATAATAGTGTGGTGCTCTTCATCGATGGAAGCACTGCGAAGCGCTCCCAACAGATTGTCCGGTGCCTCTGGATGGACAGAGGTCACCGGCACAGGCGTCTTGCCCCTTTTCGAAGGAGGCCGCCTGCCTGAGTCCAGAACTACTGGAGGTTCCGGTGCGATGTTCGGCTGAAGGCCGAACTCAGAGCCCTCGGGAGCCTCCTTCCCTCTGCTCCTGGAGTCCGGAAGGTCGCCTTGAGGCGCCTCCAGGATTGTCTCCCCTCGACCCGTTGCTTCTTGGGACAATACCTCGACATTGTCCATAGGGCAAGGGGAGGTGGCGGTTGAAAGTGGATCACTATCCATATGTCACAGCCCTAGAATATTGTTTGTAAATAGTTGCATCTTCATCCAGGCTTCATATTTAAATTTCTGAAACTTGAACTGAGGAATTTTGGAAGCCTCAAAAACTTAATTAAAAGAGGGGCAAAGAACCCTGGAAAATGCATTCAATATTTTCAAAATGGCCTTAAATAATGTTGGTTATATTTTGGCAAGGGTTTTGCACCAAACCAAAAATAATGAACATTTTTGAGGAATATTTTGAGCACTGAATTTAAATCATTACTTTATTTGCATTTGGAACTATATTCATAACTTGTATAGAATATATTTCCAAATAACTTGAAACATTTTTACGTGCTTTGGTATAATTCCATTGTGCTAAATAAAATGTTCAGGGGAATTTTGTCACTGTCTTTGAATTTGTTTTATTTCAAAACAGTGGCAAAACAGATTAAATAAAATAAAACAGAACAAAAATAGAAAATAGAAATAAAACAGAGCATAACCTACCTGACCTTACCTGGCAGCCCGCTGGCCGGCCCAGCACTATGCTGGCCCGTGCCAGCCACCTGCTTCTTCCCGCCAGAGCAGGCAGGCAGCTGCCTGTCGGCCGCGCGCGCCGCCGTGCGCCACCTCCTGCCTGGTTGCCTCCCTCCTCGATGCGCCTGGAGACGCCACGACACCCCTGGCCTCTCTCTCACTCTCCCTGGAACCCCCTCGACCTCTCCCATCGCCTCTCCCCTTCCCCGTCCCTCTCGCACACAACCGGCCGAGCGCCACCGTCGCTGACCCTCGTTGCCCTCGTGGCCACCGCCACCCCCTCTCCTCCCCGACGTGCTCCTGAGCTCCGCAGTGCCTCCCTCGACCTCCCCGTCGGCTCACGCGACCGGAGAAGCCCCGAAGCGCCGTCCCGACGCTTTTCCCCTCCTCGGCCACCGAGGACCGCCGCCGTCGATTCGCCGTCTCCAACGCCTCCCCGAGCTCCCCGAGGCCACCGTCGCAACCCCCGTGAGCTCCTCCGTCGTTTCCCCCTCCCCGCTTAGTCGCGCTCGCCCTCTAGCTATCGTCTCCACCATGGCCGAACCTTCGCCGCCGCCGCACTCGTCGCCGGTGATGCTCCGGTGACCATTTGGTCCCGGGCATGCGCCCAACGCGCTCCCCGCATCGCGTAGAGCCTCCGTGGCACTTCGCCGCGCTTGTTTGCGCACCGCAGCCCCATCCCCACTTGCACCCGAGCTTCGGCCGCCGCCGAGCTCGTCGCCGACACCACTCCGGCCACTTCCCGGCCGCGCCACCACCACAGTTGGATGCGGACGAGCGTCCGCATCTCGAAGCTGTGCTCCGCGCGCCAAACCGAGCCCTGTGGGCAAAACCCGAGGCTCGCCACCGCGGCTGGCCTCGCCGGCGTCAAGCCGCCGGTGGGTTTGACCCACGTTGACCACGGCGGGACCCCCCCTCCCCTGTGTCCATGACAGGTGGGGCCGGCCTGTTAATTAGGTTAGGATTAGTGTTAACTAAAAAAATTAGTTAGACTAATTACACTGACATGCGGGCCCCGCCCGGCTAACTAAGTTAGTTAGGGTTAATTTTAATTAGGTTAATTAGTCCAGACACTGACACGTAGGGCCCACAGGTCAGTTTGACCTGGACGGCGCCCGTTGACCTGCTGACGTCACTATGAGGTCATGATGACGCAATAATTCCTTTCTGGAATTTAAATAATTCTTAAATGATTTATTAATTCCAGAAAATTGTATAAACTTCTAAAATTCATAGAAATTCAACCGTAACTCCAAATTAAATAATTTATATATGAAAAATTATCAGAAAAATTCAAGGAATCCATCTGTACCATTTACATGCATGTTAGAACAACTTATCACCACTGTTTAGGGCAAATGAAGTGAATGACATTTAAATAACCACATATGGAGTTTGAATTTGAATCTTGTATTCAAACCAACTTCATTTAATCTGGTTTTAGATGCATTAGCCCAAAACACATTCATTTTGCCATGTCATGATCATGCATCATATTGTGCATTGCATTGATTGTGTTCCCTTCTGTGTTGCCGGTATTTGTCCCCTCTCGATAGACGTGATACCGATGATGTGATCGTTGACACTGATGAAGACTCAATGTTATCTTCAGAAGTGCCAGGCAAGCAAAACCCCCTTGTTCATTCCGATAAAATCCCACTCTCTCGCTCCTGCTCTCTTTTACTGCATTAGGACAACAACGACATATTTGTTACTTGCTGCGGTAGCTGAACCCCTTTATCCTTTGCATGACCTGTCATTGCCACAGTAAATAGATGAAACCCACTAGCATGAGTAGGAGTTGTTTGAGCCCTGATGTGCCTACTCATTCATGCTTGTTTGTCATGCCTGCTACTGCTTAGAGTCGAGTCAGGTCTGATTCATCGGGGATGAATCAGAGGCGTGTGAACATGTCCTACTGTGTGTGAGCTAAGTGTGTGAACACGATTTGGTAAAGGTAGCGGTGAGAGGCCATGTAGGAGTACATGGTGGGTTGTCTCATTGCAGCCGTCCTCAGGAACTGAGTTCTGTGTTTGTGATCCATGACCAGTTACTACCACACATTGGGTTCCGGTAACTCAACCCCTCTCGACTTATTAATCAACATGATCTCTGTCCAGGAGTTGCAACTAGTTTCTGGTGTTTGTAGGTAGTGTTAGTAGTCTACCAAGTGGCACCCGGTACAGGTGGGCTTGGGACAGACTAGGCACAGTGGCACGGTGTACCAAGCGTAGATCCACCCGTCGAGGTGGGCTTGGGAACCCTGCACACATCGTTTGGGGCCGTGAGCGACACCCCGGCCGGATCTCCTTGCGGATGGAACCCGAATAGGCGATAAACCTGGACTAGAGACTTGTTCGGTTAGTCAGGTCGTGGCCGACTCCCTCGCCCGGCTTCCGCTTGAAGGTTGCCGAGGTACATGACGTGTACAGGGCGGTAAGTGGCGAGAGCGTGCGTGAAGAAGTACACCCCTGCAGGGTTATCAATATCTATTCGAATAGCCGGATTCCTCGGATATGGAAACGTGGACCCCTTGTACAGTTCATAGACAAGTGAAAGTGGATACTCTAAAATACGCAAGATAAGCGTGAGTGCTATGGATGGCGTTCTCGTAGGGAGATGGAAGCGGATCCATAGTGGTGTATTGATATGGTGAATATGTGGACTCGTGTGCGCCACCTCAAAAGAGTTGCATTGCAGTCGTAGGTTAGCCACCAAGTCAAAGCTGGCTTGCTGCAGTCAAACTCCACCACCCCCTTTGTTGATAATGATGCATATGTAGCTAGATCTGATGTAAGTCTTGCTGGGTACATTTGTACTCACGTTTGCCTATTTTATGTTTTGCAGAGAGACTTCAGTCTCACTAGTAGTTCCGTGTGGACTTCGACGTTTAGCTTGTTACCTCAGCTACGATCTTGTGCCCTCGGCAGGATCTGGTAGATAGTCAGGCTTCTCAGCCCTTTTCATTTCTAGATGTCTGTTCTCAGACATGTTAAGCTTCCGCATGTGCTTTGACCTGTATGCTCTGATTGTTGGGTCAAGAGACCCATGTTTGTAATATCTCGCTCCTCGGAGCCTAATGAGTAAAATACTTGAGTCGTAGAGTCATGTTGTGATGCCATGTTGTATTTGCACATATCGAGCATATTGTGTGTATGTTATTGAAATGCTTGGTATGTGTGGGATCTGACCATCTAGTTGTTTATCTTTAGTAGCCTCTCTTATCGGGAAATGTCTCCTAGTGTTTCCACCGAGCCATGGTAGCTTGCTACTGCTCCGGAACACTTAGGCTGGCCGGCATGTGTCCTTCTTCGTTCCTGTGTCTGTCCCTTTGGGGAAATGTCACGTGATGAATACCGGAGTCCTGTTAGCCCGCTACAGCCCGGTTCACCGGAGTCCTGCTAGCCCAGTGCTACAGCCTGGATTCACTCGCTGATGACCGACACGTTCGATGCTGGGTCATGGATGTCTGTCCCTGTAAGTTTGTGCCACTTTGGGTTTACGACTAGCCATGTCAGCCCGGGCTCCTTATCATATGGATGCTAGCGACACTGTCATATACGTGTGCCAAAAGGCGCAAACGGTCCCGGGTAAAGGTAAGGCGACACCCGTGGGAATACCGTGCGTGAGGCCGCAAAGTGATATGAAGTGTTACATGCTAGATCTATGTGGCACTGAGTCGGGGTCCTGACAGCGTTGGTATCAGAGCTTGACTGCCTGTAGGATTACCAAGCCACTGGTCGAAGTTGAGTCTAGAAATGCTTTAGTTATATAAGGGAATTGATTGTGGGATGGAACGTAAGGCTCTTTTTACTCCTTATACCTCATGGCCTTCTGATCTGAGTCATCTTATCTTTCCTGCGGGGTTAAGGAATTAGGCTATCTCTTCTTTCTATCAGGATCACGTGTTACTAATCCGTAGACTTATAGAATTGTTGATTCAAGCCTCAGTTCAGTTCCTACTATCTTCTGTATGTTAACTGTTGATCTCGAAACCTTGATATTGTGCTTCTGAGTGGTTATGCCACCATTTTTGTGAATGTCTCAAATCTTTTCTGAGCATTTACAGCCGTTATGCTGTCCGAGTTATTCCAGGTTTCTAAACAGTCTGATGCACTTGCAAAATCCTTTCCCTCTGGTTTTCGATGTTCCTTTATGCCAGCTCAATCACACTAATTGTTGAGTTGAGGTATTCTATTGCCTTGACATTTATGTGGGAGTTATTATTATGACCCTAGTTGTCTTAGGGGATCATCTAGTAATTTAGCCATGATTTGTGTCCCAGTGTGATGATTCTGGCCATCATTCTCGCAAGCATCCCGTGATGCCACTTAGTTAGTAGGCATTTCACTTCTAGGTTTTGAACCCGAGATTCACCCTACTTACATCATGTTGATAATTGCTAGCTCCTTTAGGATATTAGTAACCTTGTGACAGTCCTCGAGGTCCGTGGTATTTCCTTCTTCCAATTACCATGAACCACTCTTGGCAGGAGTTCTTCTGAACCAAAAGATGACAACAAGAGTGCTCTCGATGAGTTCTCCATGCTATATTGTGACTCTGCCAGCTCAACCTTTCTGCATGGGTTATCCGGAAGAAATATGTTGAACTTGGCTCGACATACTAATCTATGCATCCACAACTCAGAAAAACATATGTTCCTTTGAGTTGTCCCTCTTTAGTTGTTTTCTGGCCCTCGTCTATCAATTGATAGTCAGAAGTAATTGTGCATTCGTGTTGTCAATGCTTATTACTCTTGTGGTCCGTCAAGCCATTCTATTCCAGAGAGTGGCTAGGAGAAACAAACTCCAGTACCTCATCCATATCTAGGATTGGGTCAAAGTAGTTGTACTCTGCAGATCAAGTTGCTAATCCAACTTTTGTTCTGTTCTACCTTGGAGTATTACCATCTTTATATCAAGAATTTCATGAGAATTGCACTACCTTTTGTGAATTCTTGACATAGTGATACTTCTCGCCATCCTTTTTGATTCCTCGGTTCCGTGTTGTTGCAGCCGGAGTGCCGACAAGTGAATCATGATGTGTGAACTCAATACTCCTAGCAACCCCATTGCTTGGTAGTTAATGGACAATAATCTTATTCTTAGTATGTGGGTTTTTAAATCATCCTTCTAAGACTGATCGTGCTACCTAGTCCTTATTTCGGTGCACCCTTCGATTGATGAGTTAGGATCTTGTCAAGTCCTCACTCATTTGATCATATCGTCTTGCCCTCAAAAGCGAGATTGTTCTCGAGCTTAGTAATATACCGGTGGTTCGTGATTTTTTGAATGTCTTCTCGGAAGTATCACCAGGTCGTCACCTGACCGTTATGTTGAGCTCGTGATCAAGTTGGTTTCTTATGAACCACCTTCTCCCCAAGAATCGGTGTTAGATATCCCCGAGCTAGTTGGTTAAGCTAAACGACAACTTGGAGGGTTGGAAGATAAAAGCTTGCCTGACTTAGTTCGTTCCAAAGGGATATTCTTGTGTAGTGTGTGTTGAAGAAAGATGATATCTTCATCGATTGGTCCCTGTGATCAGTTGCTGGACCTATTGTCTTATCAATCCTTTGATTTGAGTGTGGGCTATCGTCAAATCAAGTCAGAACCAACGATGTTCGTAATGTTGTCTTACTCGTGGTTGATCCCTCGAGCATACGCCATTATATCTTTTGGTTCTGACCAATGCTATCACCGTGTTCACATGATGGTGGAAGTCCAGTGATGTGGAAATTCCGATGAGTTGTTGTTGAGCCCATTGACAACATCCTTATCTCCTCCATGATGTTGTTGAACATTAAGTTAGTGTTGGAAACTTTTGAAAGCATTTTCTTCATGCTAGCTCATGAAGTACTTGTTTGATGAAAGGAGTGACTTCCTTTGATTCACGTGCATTTTGATGTAAGTTGCCGTCGTGAATTCGAGGAAGCATGTTTTTACCTCCTCTGGAACCATCCCAAGTCAGTTATGCACGTGCGAAGTATTCTGTGGTTTGATAGACTGATCATCTTCATTCCATATGTGTATCCTAGCACACCAAGCCACTGACTGATTTGTTCAAGGAGAAGGAGTATCTTCATAAGAGCTAATCCGGACTTATGAAAGAACTTCGATATCCTCGCTGATGGTTCTCAACCAGAACTCGGTAGTGTTTTAATGTAAGACTACCATGTGATCATGTTTGTCTGAGGCAGCGTGTTCACACATGTGTAGCAGAACCAGCTCATGTTTTGGAGCTTGCTATCGTAGTTCATTTCCTGAGAATCTCGCAACGTCATCTCGTCGATTTGTGTTGCAAACTTTCATTTTTCTTCCTAGACTCGATGAGTCTGGAATATCCTGACACCAACCAGATCTGAATCTCAGGCAGATATGATGGTTGGAACATTTTCCAAGAACTATAATATTGGTCCCTCGATAACCGGTAAAGTGGATGTCGTGGCCAGCACCACCCAGCCGAAAGACCTATTATCATAGTATCTTGTTTGAGGAAGTTGGCCACCTCCCCATAAGGATTTCGTAGGATCTACCTCCCTAGTTGTTCCTTATGGATTTTTGTGTTTCCGAAGTCCGACCTTTTTACTTGATGTTTTAGATATCAAACCATATCTATGAATGGGTTACACTAGCACATCAAGGAGAACATTAGAAGCAGAGTGCTAAATGTCTCTCGGTCGATCATCCAGATTTTTTTCCTTGGCCCCGCCAAGGGTGAAATCTGAGAAGGTGTTATCTTCCTTTGCATCTGCATCCTCCATCACCGTCCATCATGGTAGTATGTTGGGTTGCCAGGATCCTTGACATGGATGTTGGTAAAACCTTGATGATTGTGGAATTGCTCAAGTTCTTGAGAGCACGTACAAGCGCTACGTGTTATCATCGGCACTAACGGGGATGCTCTCCGTTTCCTCGGCAATGCTATGACCTTTTCAAACAGTGAATTCACTCTCTATTGTTGGGTTCTTCCCCAGTTACCAGAATCATTCCCAGAATTTGCATTTTGTTCCCAGCTTGCACCGCCAATGTGTCATTCTACCATGGGTCTCATCCATTTCCGGTGATAAGCAAATTCATCCATTATGTTGTCTTCAACAAGGTAATCCACATCATCCAAGTCCGAGTATGCTATTCTACCGACCCCCGCCAGACGATCGTTGTGAATTGCCTTAGGCTGGTATGAAGAGTTTTCAATGATCTCTGAATCAAAGGTAATTTTTTTTGCCACTTAAGGAAATAATCTACGAATCACCCTCCTCCAGGATGTTTCATCGTGGTTTCATGGCAACTAAACTCCTCGCTACGTGGACAATATTTTACCACCTTCTTAAGTGTGGAATTGTTGTCTACCTAGTGAACCTTCGTCATCCGTTTCTTTCCACCCCTCTTGATGTCTATCTCCTGTCTCAACCCGAGAGATGGTCCTATGTCTCATTCCGTGAGTTGTTCGATCTTCGAGGAGATCGACCCTTCTAGAGTCTCCTTCTCTCCAGGTCATGTTGGCAGGATTTCTCAGAGCAAGACTTCGAGACAAAGATGGTGTTCGAATCAACGTTCCTATGAAGTGCAACCTGGATCGTGAAGATTATACTAGTCTGCGTTACCCTTCACCTTACCCTACGCTTGAATCTCGAGACGAGATTCTTGTTTAGTGGGGGTGAGTTGTCACAGCCCTAGAATATTGTTTGTAAATAGTTGCATCTTCATCCAGGCTTCATATTTAAATTTCTGAAACTTGAACTGAGGAATTTTGGAAGCCTCAAAAACTTAATTAAAAGAGGGGCAAAGAACCCTGGAAAATGCATTCAATATTTTCAAAATGGCCTTAAATAATGTTGGTTATATTTTGGCAAGGGTTTTGCACCAAACCAAAAATAATGAACATTTTTGAGGAATATTTTGAGCACTGAATTTAAATCATTATTTTATTTGCATTTGGAACTATATTCATAACTTGTATAGAATATATTTCCAAATAACCTGAAACATTTTTACGTGCTTTGGTATAATTCCATTGTGCTAAATAAAATGTTCAGGGGAATTTTGTCACTGTCTTTGAATTTGTTTTATTTCAAAACAGTGGCAAAACAGATTAAATAAAATAAAACAGAACAAAAATAGAAAATAGAAATAAAACAGAGCATAACCTACCTGACCTTACCTGGCAGCCCGCTGGCCGGCCCAGCACTGTGCTGGCCCGTGCCAGCCACCTGCTTCCTCCCGCCAGAGCAGGCAGGCAGCTGCCTGTCGGCCGCGCGCGCCGCCGTGCGCCACCTCCTGCCTGGTTGCCTCCCTCCTAGATGCGCCTGGAGACGCCACGACACCCCTGGCCTCTCTCTCACTCTCCCTGGAACCCCCTCGACCAATCCCATCGCCTCTCCCCTTCCCCGTCCCTCTCGCACACAACCGGCCGAGCGCCACCGTCGCTGACCCTCGTTGCCCTCGCGGCCACCGCCACCCCCTCTCCTCCCCGACGTGCTCCTGAGCTCCGCAGTGCCTCCCTTGACCTCCCCGTCGGCTCACGCGACCGGAGAAGCCCCGAAGCACCGTCCCGACGCTTTTCCCCTCCTCGGCCACCGAGGACCGCCGCCGTCGATTCGCCGTCTCCAACGCCTCCCCGAGCTCCCCGAGGCCACCGTCGCAACCCCCGTGAGCTCCTCCGTCGTTTCCCCCTCCCCGCTTAGTCGCGCTCGCCCTCTAGCTGTCGTCTCCACCATGGTCGAACCTTCGCCGCCGCCGCACTCGTCGCCGGTGATGCTCCGGTGACCATTTGGTCCTGGGCATGCGCCCAACGCGCTCCCCGCATCGCGTAGAGCCTCCGTGGCACTTCGCTGCGCTTGTTTGCGCACCGCAGCCCCATCCCCACTTGCACCCGAGCTTCGGCCGCCGCCGAGCTCGTCGCCGGCACCACTCCGGCCACTTCCCGGCCGCGCCACCACCACAGTTGGATGCGGACGAGCGTCCGCATCCCGAAGCTGTGCTCCGCGCGCCAAACCGAGCCCTGTGGGCAAAACCCGAGGCTCGCCACCGCGGCTGGCCTCGCCGGCGTCAAGCCGCCGGTGGGTTTGACCCACGTTGACCACGGCGGGACCCCCCCTCCCCTGTGTCCATGACAGGTGGGGCCGGCCTCTTAATTAGGTTAGGATTAGTGTTAACTAAAAAAATTAGTTAGACTAATTACACTGACATGCGGGCCCCGCCCAGCTAACTAAGTTAGTTAGGGTTAATTTTAATTAGGTTAATTAGTCCAGACACTGACACGTAGGGCCCACAGGTCAGTTTGACCTGGACGGCGCCCGTTGACCTGCTGACGTCACTATGAGGTCATGATGACGCAATAATTCCTTTCTGGAATTTAAATAATTCTTAAATGATTTATTAATTCCAGAAAATTGTATAAACTTCTAAAATTCATAGAAATTCAACCGTAACTCCAAATTAAATAATTTATATATGAAAAATTATCAGAAAAATTCAAGGAATCCATCTGTACCATTTACATGCATGTTAGAACAACTTATCACCACTGTTTAGGGCAAATGAAGTGAATGACATTTAAATAACCACGTATGGAGTTTGAATTTGAATCTTGTATTCAAACCAACTTCATTTAATCTGGTTTTAGATGCATTAGCCCAAAACACATTCATTTTGCCATGTCATGATCATGCATCATATTGTGCATTGCATTGATTGTGTTCCCTTCTGTGTTGCCGGTATTTGTCCCCTCTCGATAGACGTGATACCGATGATGTGATCGTTGACACTGATGAAGACTCAATGTTATCTTCAGAAGTGCCAGGCAAGCAAAACCCCCTTGTTCATTCCGATAAAATCCCACTCTCTCGCTCCTGCTCTCTTTTACTGCATTAGGACAACAACGACATATTTGTTACTTGCTGCGGTAGCTGAACCCCTTTATCCTTTGCATGACCTGTCATTGCCACAGTAAATAGATGAAACCCACTAGCATGAGTAGGAGTTGTTTGAGCCCTGATGTGCCTACTCATTCATGCTTGTTTGTCATGCCTGCTACTGCTTAGAGTCGAGTCAGGTCTGATTCATCGGGGATGAATCAGAGGCGTGTGAACATGTCCTACTGTGTGTGAGCTAAGTGTGTGAACACGATTTGGTAAAGGTAGCGGTGAGAGGCCATGTAGGAGTACATGGTGGGTTGTCTCATTGCAGCTGTCCTCAGGAACTGAGTTCTGTGTTTGTGATCCATGACCAGTTACTACCACACATTGGGTTCCGGTAACTCGACCCCTCTCGACTTATTAATCAACATGATCTCTGTCCAGGAGTTGCAACTAGTTTCTGGTGTTTGTAGGTAGTGTTAGTAGTCTACCAAGTGGTACCCGGTACAGGTGGGCTTGGGACAGACTAGGCACAGTGGCACGGTGTACCAAGCGTAGATCCACCCGTCGAGGTGGGCTTGGGAACCCTGCACACATTGTTTGGGGCCGTGAGCGACACCCCGGCCGGATCTCCTTGCGGATGGAACCCGAATAGGCGATAAACCTGGACTAGAGACTTGTTTGGTTAGTCAGGTCGTGGCCGACTCCCTCGCCCGGCTTCCGCTTGAAGGTTGCCGAGGTACATGACGTGTACAGGGCGGGAAGTGGCGAGAGCGTGTGTGAAGAAGTACACCCCTACAGGGTTATCAATATCTATTCGAATAGCCGGATTCCTCGGATATGGAAACGTGGACCCCTTGTACAGTTCATAGACAAGTGAAAGTGGATACTCTAAAATACGCAAGATAAGCGTGAGTGCTATGGATGGCGTTCTCGTAGGGAGACGGAAGCGGATCCATAGTGGTGTATTGATATGGTGAATATGTGGACTCGTGTGCGCCACCTCAAAAGAGTTGCATTGCAGTCGTAGTTCAGGTTAGCCACCAAGTCAAAGCTGGCTTGCTGCAGTCAAACTCCACCACCCCCTTTGTTGATAATGATGCATATGTAGCTAGATCTGATGTAAG
The DNA here is from genome assembly GCF_018294505.1 of Triticum aestivum. Classification (NCBI taxonomy): domain Eukaryota; kingdom Viridiplantae; phylum Streptophyta; class Magnoliopsida; order Poales; family Poaceae; genus Triticum; species Triticum aestivum. The sequence continues at coordinate 697,107,762 of NC_057797.1, forward strand.
TCTTGCTGGGTACATTTGTACTCACGTTTGCCTATTTTATGTTTTGCAGAGAGACTTCAGTCTCACTAGTAGTTCCGTGTGGACTTCGACGTTTAGCTTGTTACCTCAGCTACGATCTTGTGCCCTTGGCAGGATCTGGTAGATAGTCAGGCTTCTCAGCCCTTTTCATTTCTAGATGTCTGTTCTCAGACATGTTAAGCTTCCGCATGTGCTTTGACCTGTATGCTCTGATTGTTGGGTCAAGAGACCCATGTTTGTAATATCTCGCTCCTCGGAGCCTAATGAGTAAATACTTGAGTCGTAGAGTCATGTTGTGATGCCATGTTGTATTTGCACATATCGAGCATATTGTGTGTATGTTATTGAAATGCTTGGTATGTGTGGGATCTGACCATCTAGTTGTTTATCTTTAGTAGCCTCTCTTACCGGGAAATGTCTCCTAGTGTTTCCACCGAGCCATGGTAGCTTGCTACTGCTCCGGAACACTTAGGCTGGCCGGCATGTGTCCTTCTTCGTTCCTGTGTCTGTCCCTTCGGGGAAATGTCACGCGATGAATACCGGAGTCCTGTTAGCCCGCTACAGCCCGGTTCACCGGAGTCCTGCTAGCCTAGTGCTACAGCCTGGATTCACTCGCTGATGACCGACACGTTCGATGCTGGGTCATGGATGTCTGTCCCTGTAAGTTTGTGCCACTTTGGGTTTACGACTAGCCATGTCAGCCCGGGCTCCTTATCATATGGATGCTAGCGACACTGTCATATACGTGTGCCAAAAGGCGCAAACGGTCCCGGGTAAAGGTAAGGCGACACCCGTGGGAATACCGTGCGTGAGGCCGCAAAGTGATATGAAGTGTTACATGCTAGATCTATGTGGCACTGAGTCGGGGTCCTGACACCATATCCGACGAGTCCAAGGAGCCGCCCGACGAAGATACGTCGATACAGGCTTGGGGCGGTCTGCATAATCATATTCGGCATTAGGGGAAGCAGTGCGACAAAGGTATGCTATGAGTTACTCTGGTATCTGAATACTTACGACTTCGCCAGGGGCTTGGCCGTGAGAAGCCACTCGTCATCGCCTTCGGCGATGGTGGTGGAGTAGTCCGGAAGGAGGGTCCTCCCCTTCTTGGACCCTTCGCCCCCCGGTCTGGGCGGCCTTCCTTTTCTTGTCTCCCCCAACTGAAGGGGGAGCATCTTCATCTTCCTCCTCGTCTTTAGGGGAGGAGTGCGTCGTGGAGTTATCAGATGATGAGTCCGATACCACCTGGCGCCGGGAACTCTTTCGGGTTCCCTTGGCCTTCTTGGTATTCTCCGGCACCTTGTAAGGAGCCGGAGTCAGCATCTCCGTCAGGAGAGCATCCGCGGTGTCTTCGGGCAGAGGGGTTGGACAGTTAATCTGCCCTGACGTCTCCACCCAGTCCTGTCAAAGGCATGGAGCTCAGACCCCGCACATGATTAAGCTAGGGGAAATAAATATCCTACCAGATGTATAGAACTCACCGAATGCGCTAGGCGCTTCGCGCTTAGCCCGCGGTCCTCGGTGAGAGAGGGAGGGACCTTGGCACCCTTGAACAGCACCCTCCAGACGTCCTTGTGCATCATGTTGAAGAGATCGCTCAGAGTCTGGTGCTGGGCCGGGTCGAACTCCCACAAGTTGAAATCCCGTTGTTGACACGGGAGGATCTGGCGGATGAGCATGGCCTGGACTATTTTGACAAGCTTGAGCTTCTTGCTTGCCATATTCCGGATACATTTCTGGAGTCCGTCCAACTCCACCGATGAACCCCAGGATAGGCCCTTCTCTTTCCAGGAGGTGAGCCGCGTGGGGATTCTAGATCGAAACTCGGGGGCCGCCACCCAGTTGGTGTCGCGCGGCTCGGTGATGTAGAACCACACCGATTGCCACCCCTTTATGGTCTCCACGAAGGAGCCTTCAAGACATATAACATTGGGCATCTTGCCCACCATGGCTCCGCCGCATTCCGCTTGTTGGCCTCTCACCACCTTCGGCTTGATATTGAAGGTCTTCAGCCACAGGCCGAAGTGGGGCCGGATGCAGAGGAAAGCCTCACACACGACGATGAACGCCGAAATGTTGAGGATGAAGTTCGGGGCCAGATCATGAAAGTCCAGCGATGAAGTTCGGGGACGAATGGATGGAGGGGAAACCACAGTCCACGGAGGAAGTGGTGGAGGAAAACTACCCTCTCGTGAGGTTCCGGGGTAGGGAGGATCTTCCCCGCAGCGGGTAGCCGATGCGTGATATTCGCGGCTAAGTATCCGGCCCCGCACAGCTTTTTGATGTGTCCCTCCATGATGGAGGAAGCCATCCATTTGCCTCCCGCTCCGGACATGTTTGGAGAAGGTTGAGGGGAAGGATGTGGACTTGGGCGTTGGAGCTCGAGTGCGCAAGAATGGATGAGCACGGAGGAAGAAGGCATGGGTAGAGAAAGGTTAAACCTTATCCCCTTATAAGGGCGGCCGAAACTATGCACCCCCACTAGCCTGGTAAAACTCGCTTATCCCCCAAGCACCGTAATTGATGGCGCGGTTGGGTTACCCACGCCCGTATTGATGAGAATCCCGTAATAAGGGGGACACGATCTCTGCTTTGACAAGACGTGTCAAGAAACTGCCTCACGTTATGTGCAGGGCTAGTTAAAAGAAACGGTTCAAATAATCACCGGGCCATGACATGATGTCATGTTGCCGAAACATGTCAGCAGATTAGATTTGTGGAAATATTATTCTCTCTATGGTGGTATGTGGAACTTATTTTGCAGGGTCGGACACTATCGTTGTATTCAAATTCTTCCGTGGTGTATTCCTAGGAGGAACCCGCCTTGCAATGCCGAAGACAACACTGCGCGCCGGACTCATCTTCATTGAAGCCTGGTTCAGGGGCTACTGAGGGAGTCCTAGATTGGGGGTCTCCGGACAGCCGAACTATATCCTTTGGCCGGACTGTTGGACTATGAAGATACAAGATTGAAGACTTCGTCTCGTGTCCGGATAGGACTCTACTTGGCGTGGAAGGCAAGCTAGGCAATACGGATATGTATATCTCCTCCTTTGTAACCGACCTTGTGTAACCCTAGCCCCCTCCGGTGTCTATATAAACCAGAGGGTGTTAGTCCGTAGGACAACATACAATCATACCGTAGGCTAGCTTCTAGGGTTTAGCCTCTCCGAACTCGTGGTAGATCAACTCTTGTAATACTCATATCATCAAGAATAAATCAAGCAGGACGTAGGGTTTTACCTCCATCAAGAGGGCCCGAACCTGGGTAAAGCATCATGTCCCCTGCCTCCTGTTACCATCTGCCTTAGACGCACAGTTCGGAAGCCCCTACCCGAGATCCGCCGGTTTTGACACCGACAGCGCCCCTCTCTCTCCCGTTACTCCGTAGTTCCACCGCCTCGTCCCGGCAACGCTTAGCGAAGCGCTATCGGTACTCAACCACCACCATCACCACCACGCCGTCATGTTGGTTGTGTTCCCATCTACTTATCCTCTCTCGCTTGCTGGATCAAGAAGGAGGAGACATCATCGAGCCGCACATGTGCTAAACTCGGAGGTGCCGTCCGTTCGGCACTAGATCGGTTGGATCATGATCAGATCGCGAAGAGTACAACTACATCAACCATGTTGTTAAATGCTTCCACTTAAGAGTACATAGACACACTCTCCCCTCTCATTGCTATGCATCTCCAGGGATAGATCTTGCGTGCGTGTAGATTTTTTTGTTTTCCATGCAACGCTTCCCAACGGTGGCATCAAGAGCCAGGTCTATGCATAGATGATATGCACGAATAGAAAACAATGAGTTGTGGGCGGTGATAGTCATATTGCTTACCGCCAACGTCTTATTTTGGTATTGTGGGATGAAGTGGCACGAACCAATCTTACATGTCCACGCACATGAGACCGGTTCCACCAACTGACATGCAACTAGTTTTGCATAAAGGTGGTTGGCGGGTGTTTGTTTCTCCTACTTTAGTTTAATCGAATTTGACTATGGCCGGTCCTTGAAGAAGGTTAAAACAGCAAACTTGATGAATCACCGTTGTGGTTTTATGCGTTGGTAAGAAAGGTTCTTGGTAGAAGCCCGTAGCAGCCACGTAAAACCTGCAACAACAAAGTAGAGGACGTCTAACTTGTTTTTGCAGGGCATGTTGTGATGTGATATGGTCAAGACATGATGTGATATACATTATTGTATGAGATGATCATGTTTTGTAATATATCAGGCAACCAGCAGGAGCCTTACGGTTGTCTCTTTATCGTATGAAATGCAAACGCCATGTAATTGCTTTACTTCATCACTATGCGGTAGCAATATTTGTAGAAACAATAATTGACGAGACGACCACGACACTAGCATGGAGATCAAGGTATCGAGCCGGTGATGATGGAGATCATGACAATGCTTTGGAGATGGACATCAAAAGCACAAGACGATGATGGTCATATCATGTCACATATTTTGATTGCATGTGATGTTTATCTTTTATGCATCTTGTTTTGCTTAGTACGATGATAGCATTATAAGATGATCCCTTCACTAAATTTCAAGATATAAGTGTTCTCCTCGAGTATGCAATATTGCGAAAGTTCATCGTTTCGAGATACCACGTGATGATCGGGTGTGATAGACTCTGCGTTCACATACAACCGGTGTAAGACAGTTTTGCACATGCGTAATACTTGGGTTAAACTTGACGAGCCTAGCATGTACAGACATGGCCTTGGAACACTGGCGACTGAAAGGTCGAACATGAGTCATATAGTAGATATGATCAACATAGAGATGTTCACCATTGATGACTACCCCATCTCACATGATGATCGGACATGGGTTAGTTGATTTGGATCACGTATCACTTAGATAAACTTGAGGGATGTTTATTTAAGTGGGAGTTCATTATTAATTTCATTAATTGAACTTAATTTATGATAAACTTAGTCTTGATAGTTTTGCATATCTATGTTGTAGATCAATAGCTCGTGATATAGCTCATATTTTTTTGATATGTTCCTACAGAAAACTAAGTTGAAAGATGATAGTAGAAATAATGTGGACTAGGTCCGTGATATGAGGATTATCCTCATGGCTGCACAAAAGAATTATGTCCTTGATGCACCGCTAGGTGACAGGCCTATTGCAGGAGCAGATGCAGACGTTATGAACATTTGGCAAGCTCGATATGATGACTACTTAATAGTTTAGTGTGCCATGCTTTACGGCTTAGAATTGGGACTTCAAAAATGTTTTAAACGCCACGGAGCGTATGAGATGTTCTAAGAGCTGAAATTGGTATTTCGGACTCATGCCCGTGTCGAGAGGTATGAGACCTCTGACAAGTACTTTGCCTCCAAGATGGAGGAGAATAGCTCAGCCAGTGAACATGTGCTCAGAATGTCTTGGTACTACAATCACTTGAATCAAGTGGGAGTTAATCTTCCATATAAGATAGTGATTGACAGAGTACTCTAGTCACCATCACCAAGCTACTAGAACTTTGTGATGAACTATAATATGGAAGGGATCATGAAAACGATTCCCGAGCTCTTCGCGATGATGAAATCGGCGAAGGTAGAAATCAAGAAAGAGCATCAAGTGTTGATGGTTAATAAGACCACTAGTTTCAAGAAAAAGGGCGAGGGAAAGAAAGGGAACTTCAAGAAGAATGGCAAGCAAGTTGCCACTCCCGTGAAGAAGCCCAAAGCTGGACCTGAGGGAGTCCTGGATTAGGGGGTCTCCGGACAGCCGGACTATCTCCATTGGCCGGACTGTTAGACTATGAAGATACAAGATTGAAGACTTCGTCTCGTGTCCGGATGGGACTCTACTTGGCACGGAAGGCAAGCTAGGCAATACGTATATGGATATCTCCTCCTTTGTAACCGACCTTGTGTAACCCTAACTATGGGAGTCCTGGATTAGGGCGTCTCCGGATAGCCGGACTATCTCCATTGGCCGGACTATCTCCATTGGCCGGACTATTAGACTATGAAGATACAAGATTGAAGACTTCGTCTCGTGTCCGGATGGGACTCTACTTGGCGTGGAAGGCAAGCTAGGCGATACATATATGGATATCTCCTCCTTTGTAACCGACCTTGTGTAACCCTAACCCTCTCCGGTGTCTATATAAACCGAAGGGTTTTAGTCCGTAGCACAACAATCACAACATACAATCATACCATAGGCTAGCTTCTAGGGTTTGGCCTCTCTAATCTTGTGGTAGATCTACTCTTGTAACACCCATATCATCAATATTAATCGAGCAGGACGTAGGGTTTTACCTCCAACAAGAGGGCCCGAACCTGGGTAAAACTTCGTGTCCCCTGCCTCCTGTTACCATCCGGCCTAGACGCACAGTTCGGGACCCCCTACCCGAGATCCACCGGTTTTGACACCGACATTGGTGCTTTCATTGAGAGTTCCTCTGTGTCGTCGTTGTTAGCCTTGATGGCTCCTACTATCATCGATAGCGATGCGGTCCAGGGTGAGACTTTTCTCCCCGGACAGATGTTCGTATTCGGCGGCTTTGCACTGCGGGCTAATTCGCTTGGCCATCTGGAGCAGATTGAAAGCTACGCCCCTGGCCATCAGGTCAGATTTGGAAGTTTGAATTACACGGCCAACACCCGTGGGGACTTGATCTTCGATGGATTCGAGCCACAGCCGGGCGCGCCGCACTGTCGCGATGGGTATGACCTAGCTCTGCCACTGGATGGTACCCCAGAGGCCGCGCCCGCATCTGCTCTGACCCTTAGCTCGGGGTCAACTACGCCAATCGAGGACGGGTGGCTAGACACCGCCTCAGGGGCTGAAGTCTCGACGGTGATCGAGCCAAACACCAGCATAATCCTTTGCACAGCCCGTGACTCCAAGGTGCCGGACTCTCTTCCGGACCCCGAACCATCCACACCCATGCTGATCGAATCCAATTGGGCGCCAATTATGGAATTCACCGCCGCAGATATCTTTCAGCACTCGCCCTTCGGTGACATTCTGAATTCACTAAGGTCTCTCTCTTTGTCAGGAGAGCCCTGGCCGGATTATGGCCAACAGGATTGGGATACGAACGACGAAGAAATTCGACGCCCACCCACTACCCACTTTGTAGCCACTATCGATGATTTAACCGACATGCTCGACTTCGACTCTGAAGACATCGACGGTATGGACGACGATGTAGGAGACGAACATGAACCAACACCTATAGGGCACCGGAAAGCCACCTCGTCATATGACATATACGTCGTGGATACACCCAAAGAAGGCAATGGCGACGGGATAGCGGAGGATGACCCCTCCAAGAAGGAACCCAAAGGCCGATGTCAGTGGCGCCACTCTAAGTCCCGCCAAAGCAAAAGTGGTGATACCGGCACAGGAGATAATAACACTCCGGATAGCGCCAAAGACAACAACAATCCCCTCCAGCAAGATTTAGAGCAGGAGGATGAAGGAGCCAGCTCTCCTGAGAGAGCGGCTGGCGGAGTGGAGGAGGATGACAATCACATGCCCCCCTCCGAGGACGAGGCAAGCCTCGGCGACGATGAATTCGTCGTACCAGAGGATCCCGTCAAACAAGAGCGCTTCAAGCGCATGCTTATGGCCACGGCAAACAGCCTGAAAAAAGCAGCATCAGCTTCAAGCTGATCAAGATCTGCTAGCTGACAAATGGACTGAAGTCCTCGCGGCCGAGGAATATAAACTCGAGCGTCCCTCCAAGAGTTATCCAAGGCGCAGGTTACTACCCCGACTGGAGGAAGAAGCGTATGAAACGGCTGATCAGCCACCTCGTGGCCGCGATAGAGAGGCATTCCATCCAAAAGCTCAGCCTCCACCCCAACGCCATCCAAATAAAAAGGCATGGGGAGATACGCCAGACCTGCGAGACATATTGGAGGACAAAGCAAAGCATTCAAGATCGATCTATGGATCACGAGGGCGCACCACTCTACGAGACGATAAACGTCACGCCGGATACAGTAAAAGCAAATCCGGCCGGGCCGAACACAGCGGGCATGACCCATTCGAGCGGCGTCACGATATAGCCCAATACAGAGGCGCCGCACACCCCTTATGCTTCACAGACAAAGTAATGGAACATCAATTCCCAGAAGCTTTCAAACCTGTAAACATTGAACCATAAGACGGCACTATAGATCCCGCGGTATGGATTGAGGACTTCCTCCTCCACATCCACATGGCCCGCGGTGATGACTTATATGCCATCAAGTACCTCCCACTAAAACTCAATGGACCAGCACGACATTGGCTTAATAGCTTGCCAGCGGACTCCATTAGCTGTTGGGAAGATCTGGAAGCCGCATTCCTTGACAACTTTCAGGGCACTTATGTGTGACCACCAGACGCCGATGACTTGAGCCACATAATTCAGCAGTCAGAAGAGTCGGCCAGGCAATTCTGGACTCGGTTCCTTACAAAGAAAAATCAAATCGTCGACTGTCCGGATGCGGAGGCCTTAGCGGCTTTGAAGCACAACATCCAAGACGAGTGGCTAGCCCGGCACCTTGGTCAGGAAAAGCCGAAATCTATGGCAGCCCTCACGACGCTCATGACCCGCTTTTGTGCGGGAGAAGACAGCTGGTTGGCTCGCAGTAATAACATATCAAAGAACCATGGTACCTCAGATACCAATGACGGCAATAGCAGGTCACGTCGCAACAAGCATAAGCGCCACATTAACGGCGAAAGTACTGAGGATATGGCAGTCAATGCCAGATTCAAAGGCTCTAAACCCGGTCAGTGGAAAAAGCCATTCAAACAAAGTATGTCAGGTCCGTCCAGCTTGGACCGTATACTCGATCGCTCGTGTCAAATACACGGCACCCTAGACAAGCCAGCCAATCACACCAATAGGGATTGTTGGGTGTTCAAGCAGGCCGACAAGTTAATTGCCGAAAACAAGGACAAGGGGCCGCATAGCGATGACGAGGAAGAACCCCGGCAGCCGCACACTGGAGGACAGAAGAGGTTTCCCCCGCAAGTGCGGGCGGTGAACATGATATACGCAACCCACATCCCCAAGAGGGAGCGGAAGCATGCGCTTAGGGACGTATATGTGTTGGAGCCAGTTGCCCCAAAGTTCAACCCTTGGTCCTCCTGTCCGATCACCTTCGATCGCAGGGACCACCCCACTAGTATCTGTCATGGCGGATTCGCCGCATTGGTCCTAGACCCAATCATCGACAGATTTCACCTCACTCGAGTCCTTATGGACGGAAGCAACATCCTAAACCTGCTTTATCAGGACACAGTGCGCAAAATGGGTATAGACCCCTCAAGGATAAACCCCACAAAAACGACCTTTAAGGGCGTCATTCCAGGCGTAGAGGCCCACTGCACAGGCTCAATTACACTGGAAGTGGTCTTCGGATCCCTAGATAACTTCCGAAGCAAAGATTTAATCTTCGATATAGTCCCATTCCGTAGTGGTTATCACGCGCTGCACGGACAAACCGCATTTGCTAGATTCAATGCGGTACCACATTATGCATACCTCAAGCTCAAGATGCCAGGACCTCGCAGAGTTATTACAGTCAATGGAAACACAGAGCGCTCTCTCCGAACAGAGGAGCACACCGCGGCCCTTGCAGCAGAAGCGCAAAGCAGCCTCTCAAGGCAATCTACTAGTTTGGCGTTTCAAAGCCCGAACACCTTCAAGCGCGCTCGGGGCAATCGGCAAACAGACCGCCTGGCGCGATCTGAGCTCGCGTATCAGTACGGAGGCCACCCCAATCCTATCCCAACAGCATTATTCGTGCCGCGCGTACATAATTACGCATTAAAAATACCATGGGCAAAAGTGGGGAGGGGGGCACAACCGCGGCACGCCCCAAAACGCGGCCTAAACCGCACTAGGGGCTTCCCGTTTGGTTATTTCTCTTTTTCTTTCAGGACTTTAATCTCTGGAAACACTGTCCAGCAGCTCTATTGCCGAACACATGATACAATAACCAAGGAGGCAGACAACTACAGAATTCCCAGGTGGATTACAGATTTCATATCATTCCTCAGCTCGCCCTTGGAAGGGACATAGTCCTACTCTTTTGCTTATTGCACTATTTGTATCACTCTGCTTTAATGCAATTTTTCAATATACAATGCATGACATTACGACTATTATTGCATTTTTGTTATATATATATTATGTGTTCATTAATGACGCCTTGCAACCGTACACTTTGGTACGGCCAACGCACCAGGGGCTTACGTACCCACAATATGGTGTGAAAAGTCTGAACACTTTCACAAGTGCGGCACCCCGAACTTATAGCATTACATGCATCAGCTCCGAATCATGTCTTTGGTCAAATGTTGGGTTTGCCCGGCTCCTATGTTTTGGTACCTTACGTTCCGCTCTATCGGCTAAGGTAGCGCTAGGAGAACTATTGCGATTGTGCCCCGGTTTTGTCGGGCTAAGCACCTCAGTAGAGAAAGCTAAAACTGACTGTCATGATAAGGCGAGAGACTGGTCGCTGTTCGGCGAGGTTTTTCGAGTCCCTAAAGACTTATGCCACTTAGGGCGAGGGGCCGGCTCCGTCCGGCTTACAGGCGTGTATCGCGCCCCGAATTCGGCCTTCCGAATACCAAGGGCTTCGCTGAAATTTAAAATTATAGAATTCTATGGCAAAGTGAGAGTGATAAAGCATTATTAGTCCGGTTGCCTTGTTCGTCGTACTGAGCACCTCCCTCGAAGGACCCAATCATGGGAACAAGAGTGCTCAGGTTTATCCCGAACACCCCAGCACTCATGGCATTGGGGCATAAGCCGAGGACTAGCCATCTCTCAGATTGGATAAACAACCAAACAGAAGGTAATATTTTAAATTCACACAAGCATTGCACAGAGAATATGATACAAGTTTTCATACATACAGGACAAAACGAGCAATTCTCATTCATATATTACATTTTGTGAACACTCATCCGCAATAAGACGGGCGCCCGGCAGAACACCCTCGTAGTACATCTCGGGGTGGCGGTGCTCCTTGCCCTCGGGGGGCCCCTCCTTGATCAGCTTCACGGCTTCTAGCTTGACCCACTGCGTTTTTACACAGGTGAAAGCCCGGCGTGCACCTTCAATGCAGACGGATCACTTGACGACCTCCAGCCGTGGTTAGGCATCTACAAGCCGCCTCACCAGGCCGAAGAAGCTGTTCGGATGGCGTCGCCAGGCCACAACCGGACAATGAAGCCCTTCATGGCCTGATCGGCCGCCTTATGTAGCTCGACCATCTGCTTCAGCTGGTTGCTCATCGGCACCGGATGTTCGGCCTCAGCATACTGAGACCAGAACAACTTCTCCGTCGAGCTCCCGTCCTCGGCCTGGTAAAATTGTGCGGCATCGGACACACTGCGGGGCAAATCTGCGAATGCTCCTGAAGAGCTCCGGATCCGGGTAAGTAATCGATAATTTACTTTTACATGCTTGCTTTGCATATAGAAAGCCTTACCCTCCGCTATCCTCTTCATCGCGTCGATCTCCTGAAGGGCCTTCTGGGCCTCGGCCTTGGCACTCTTCGTGCTCTCACGGGCCGCGGCAAGCTCAGACTCTCGCGTCTTCAAGTCAAGCTCCAACACCTCGTGCTTCATCATGAGAGCCTGGAGCTCTTGCCGCACCTCGCCCACCCGAGCCTCGTGCTTCTCCCACTCGGTGCGCTCCTGGGCCGCCTTCTCTTCGGCCTGGGACAACGCTTGCTTCAGGGTCGCCACCTCGGTCATGGCCCCTGGCAAACATACAATGATCCTGTCATTTAGCAATCACGTCCTTTTTCTCATCTATAGACGGGGTATTACTTACCCTTGTTATCCTCGAGCTGCCTCTTAGCAAGGCCGAGCTCTTTCTGGGACCCCTCAAGGCCCTCCTTCAGTACGTCGACCTCCGCAGTTAGTGCGGCGGACGCCAGCAGCGAAGCCTGCATATGCATATTGACATACTTATATTAGACTCCTGCGATATTATTTGATCCTCTCTTCGGCTTTTCTTTGTGAACACCGAACAAAGCATCAGGGGCTACTGTCTATACAGTAATATTTCTACTACATTTTAAACATACTTACCTCGAAGCCTGTTAGAAGGCTAGTACAGGCTTCAATCAATCCGCTCTTGGCGGACTGAACCTTCTGGATCACCGCACTCATGATAGTGCGGTGCTCCTCCTTGATGGAAGCGCTGCAAAGCGCTTCCAACATATTGTCCGGTGCCTCTAGATGGACAGAGGTCACCGGCACAGGCGTCTCACCCCTCTTAGAAGGAGACAGCCTGCCCGAGCCCGGAACCGCTGGAGGTTCCGGCGCGGTGTTCGGCTGAGGGCCAAACTCGGAGCTCTCAGGGGCCCCGTCCCCTCTGCTCCTGGAGTCCGGAAGGTCGCCTTGAGGCGCCTCCGGGACTGTCTCCCCTCGATCCGGTGCCTCTTGAGACAACACCTCGGCATCGTTGGCAAGATGAGGGGAGGTGGCAGTCAGGACTGGATCGCTATCCATGTCCGATGAACCCAGGTAGTCGTCCGATGATACCTCGATATTGGCTCGTGGCGGCCTGCGTAATTATGTTTGGCGATTAGGGAAAGCAATGCGACAAAGGAATCCTATGGGTTACTTTGGTATCCGAATACTTATGATCTCCCCTGGGGCTTGGCCCTGGGCAACCACTCGTCTTCACTTTCGTCGGCGGCGGTGGAGCTGTCCGGAAGGAGAGTCCTTCCCTTCTTGGACCCTCCGGCCTCCCCAGTTGGGGGGGGGGGGCTTCCTTTTCTTGTCTCCCCCAGTCGGTGGGGGCTTCCTCTTCCTCGTCTTCGGGGGAAGAGTGCACCGCAGAGTCATCGGACGGTTAGTCCGACGACGCTTGGCGTCGGGAACTCTTTCGAGCTCCCTTGGCCTTCTTGGCCTTCTCCGGCACCTTATAAGGGGCCGGAGTCAGCATCTTCGTTAGAAGAGCATCTGCAGGGCCTTCGGGTAAGGGAGCCGGACAGTCGATCTATCTGGCCATCTTCTCCCAGTCCTGTCAAAATTACGGGAGTTCAGATCCCGCATAGAGTCAATCTATATAAAAATAAGTATCCAGTGAAAGGTAAAACAACTTACCGCACTGGCTTGGCGCTTCGCGCTGAATCCACGATCCTCAGTAATGGGGGGAGGGACCTCGGTGCTCTTGAACAGCACCCTCCAGGCATCTTCATGAGTCATGTCGAAGAGCCTGTTCAGAGTTTGGTGCTGCGCCGAATTGAACTCCCACAAAGTGAACTCCCGTTGTTGGCACGGGAGTATCCGGCTGATGAGCATAACCTGGACTATGTTGATGAGCTTGAGCTTCTTGTCCACCATGTTTTGAATACATGACTGGAGTCCGGTCAGCCCTTTTGAATTACCCCAGGACAGACCCTTCTCCTTCCAGGAGGTGAGCCGCATGGGGGTGCCAGATCGGAACTCAGGGGCCGCTACCCATGCAGGGTCGCGCGGCTCGGTGATGTAGAACCACCCCAATTGCCACCCCTTTATGGTTTCCACAAAGGAGCCCTCGAGCCATGTTATGTTGGGCATCTTGCCCACCATGGCGCCACCGCACTCCACTTGGCGGCCACCCACCACCTTCGGCTTGACGTTGAAGGTCTTCAGCCATAGGCCGAAGTGCGGCTTGACGCGGAGAAAGGCCTCGCACACGACGATAAACGCCGAGATGTTGAGGATGAAATTCGGGGCCAGATCATGGAAATCCAGGCCATAATAGAACATGAACCCCCGGACGAAGGGATGGAGGGGGAATCCCGGTCCGTGGAAGAAATGGGTGAGGAATACAATGCTCTCATGGGGCCTGGGGGTGGGTATGAGTTGCCCCTCATCTAGGAGCCGGTGCGCGATGTCATCGGGCAGGTATCTGGCTCTCCTCGGTTTCTTGACATCCCCCTCCGTGACGGAGGAGACCATCCACTTGCCTCCCTCTCCGGACATGGTTGGAGAAGGTTGAGATGGAAGTGAGGACTTGGGCGCTAGAGCTCGAGTGTGCGGGAGCGGATGAGTAGAGGAGGAAGAAGGCGTGGATAGAAAGGTGAATCCTTATCCCTTTATACGGGCGGACCAAACTAAGCGTCCGCACTTGCCTGGTAAAACTCACTTATCCCCCAAGCACCGTAATTGATGGCGCTGTTGGGTTACCCACGCCCGTATTGATGAGAATCCCGTAATAAGGCGACATGATCTCTGCTTTGACAAGACGTGTCGAAAAACTGCCTCGCGTTATGTGCGGGGCTGGTTAAAAGAAATGGTTCGAATAATCACCGGGCCATGACATAATGTCATGTTGCCAAAACAAGCTAGCGGATTAGATCTGCGAAAACATTATTCTCTCTACGGTGGAATGTGGAACTTATTTTGCAGGGTCGAATACTATCCTCGTATTCAAATTCTTCTGTGATGTATTCGGAGAAGGAACCCGCCTTGCAATGCCGAAGACAACTGCGTGCCGGACTCGTCGTCATTGAAGCCTGGTTCAGGGGCTACTATGGGAGTCCTGGATTAGGGGGTCTCCGGATAGCCGGACTATCTCCATTGGCCGGACTGTTAGACTATGAAGATACAAGATTGAAGACTTCGTCTCGTGTCCGGATGGGACTCTACTTGGCGTGGAAGGCAAGCTAGGCGATACGTATATGGATATCTCCTCCTTTGTAACGACCTTGTGTAACCCTAACCCTCTCCGGTGTCTATATAAACCGAAGGGTTTTAGTCCGTAGGACAACAATCACAACATACAATCATACCATAGGCTAGCTTCTAGGGTTTATCCTCTCTGATCTTGTGGTAGATCTACTCTTGTAACACCCATATCATCAATATTAATCGAGCAGGACATAGGGTTTTACCTCCTTCAAGAGGGCCCGAACCTGGGTAAAACTTCGTGTCCCTTGCCTCCTGTTACCATCCGGCCTAGACGCACAGTTCGGGACCCCCTACCCAAGATCCGCCGGTTTTGACACCGACACTAACCCTCTCTGGTGTCTATATAAACCGAATGGTTTTAGTCCGTAGGACAACAATCACAATGTACAATCATACCATAGGCTAGCTTCTAAGGTTTAGCCTCTCTGATCTCGTGGTAGATCTACTCTTGTACTACCCATATCATCAATATTAATCAAGCAGGATGTAGGGTTTTACCTCCATCAAGAGGGCCCGAACCTGGGTAAAACATCGTGTCCCCTACCTCCTATTACCATCCGGCCTAGACGCACAGTTCGGGACCCCCTACCCGAGATCCACCGGTTTTGACACCTACATTGGTGCTTTCATTGTGAGTTCCTCTGTGTCATCCCCATTAAACTTGATGGCTCCTACTATCATCAATAGCGATGCGGTCCAGGGTGAGACTTTTCTCCCCGAACAGATCTTCGTATTTGGCTGCTTTGCACTGCGGGCTAATTCGCTTGGCCATATGGAGCAGATTGAAAGCAACGCCCCTGGCCGTGAGGTCAGATTTGGAAGTTTGAACTACACGGCCGACATCCGCGGAGACTTGATCTTCGACGGATTCGAGCCACAGCCGGGCGCGCTGCAGTGTCGCGATGGGTATGACGTACCTCTGCCGCCGAACAGTACTGTCGCGGGTTTGTCATGGCAGATGTCCTCGTGAAAGGACTTAGTTGTGGAACCATCGCGACGGGTTAGCTTAAAGGGGTTAAACCGGACAAGGGGACACGGGAGTTTATACTAGTTCGTCCCCTTCGATGAAGGTAAAAGCCTACGTCTAGTTGTGATTGGTATTGCTAGGGTTTGGAAGGCCAGGGAGCGAATCCGCTTTGTCTGGCTTTCGAGTTGTTGTTCTCTCTCCCTAAACCGCGGCCGGGTCGTCCCTTTATATACATAGGTTGACGCTCGCCGGGCTACAGAGTCCCGAAGCCGGTTTATAAACGTATCCGGTTCGGTCTCTCTCTTTCTATCTTACTATACAAGTTACATGACTGGCCCGGTTTACATTTACATATTGTACTCGCCTCTGGGCCCTCCGTAAAGCGCTAGCATCATTACATCTTCATGGGCTTCTAATCTTCAAAGAGTCAACCCGGCTACCCAAGGCCGGTTTACCTCCAATAGTAATATCCCCAACATTAGGCCCCAGATTGGTTTGAACTTGTTCATGTCAATCTTCCACACTTTAGAAAAAAATCTTCTCTCTTGTCTTCATTTTTGATCTTGTAAACCATCGTGACATCATACTTCAAAATTACGATAAACCGTCCTGACATCATCCATCCATTGATATCGGAGTTTTCCTTCATTTAATATATATCCAGCTATCGAGGCGACACCTTTATTAACTTATCCATTTTTTGGACTCCTCGATTCCCGCACTTGCCATTTTTCACTTCGCCTTATAAATAGGACCGAGGGGTCATTTTCACCGTTCCCCCCGTGCCTCTTCGCATCATCTTCCTCGCGCCGCTCAACCTCTGGAACTCCGCCGCCACCGTCGATCATTGTTTCTGCTACGACCTCGGCCGCTGCATCGCCCTGAATGCACCAGAGAACTGCGGCGCCTTTCCGCTTCTTCACTAGCTCCGGTAAGCTCTGCTTTTTTCACCATGGATTTGTTCTAGGGTTTCGATATTCCTCGCAGTTCTTCCGAAGTTCATCAGTGCTGTTCTTCCATGTTCTTCCTTTAATAGATGGACACTTCATGCTTGATACATCTCTTATTGTAGCTTACATACCATGATCATCACAAATCTTTTGTGCAAACAACTGATATGTCTGTCAAAAATTGCTTCAGTTCTGTACCCCTTCAAGATCCAATTATTTCTGCTTTTCTGTCTTATCTCTAGATCCGAAAGTATTATACATCACTGTGAGATCTGTTTCTCCTCACGCCAATATAAGCGATTTGACATTGGATAAATAGTCTATGCCATTAGCCCTCTGATAAACCGGAAGAGCATGTTACCTTCACAAATATACTCCGGTTTAACAGTGTCGGATCAATCCTGCGCTACTATTATCTTCTTTCTCATTATACTAGCCTCCGGGTTGTACCATTTATTATATCAGTACGTTTCTTATTCCCTTGTCTCTTGTGTATGATCATGCATAATTTATAAACCGGCCTTTTATTTTTAGTTTGTTTGCTTTACAATGGCCAAACAATTCACTGCCTACAACTGGGCTCGTTCCCGGGTTACCGAAGCTCAACTGGATGAGATGGTTAGCATCGGCTCTCTGCCTAAGAAAACTGAGATCAAATGGCGAGCCCCAGGAACTGAGAATCCTCCAACCCCAAGACAAGGCGAAGTGGTAATCTTTGTTGACCATATAAGCCGTGGCTTCAAACCGCCAGGGTCGAAATTTTATCGAGATGTGCTTGCCAGCTTCCAACTGCATCCACAAGATATTGGTCCCAATTCTGTCTCCAACTTATGCAATTTCCAAGTCTTCTGTGAAGCCTATTTACAGGAAGAACCAACTGCCGAATTGTTCCGGGATTTCTTTCACTTAAACCGGCGCACAGAGTTTGTGAATGGCCCGAATACATAGCTTGGTGGTGTTTCGATTCAAAAGTGGAAAGAAGTGGAATTTCCTCATGCCAAACACCATAGCCACCCAAAGGAATGGAACCAAACATGGTTCTATTGCAGAGACACTTCGCCTGAGGATGAGAATCCCCTCCCCGGCTTCCGAGATCATAGATTATCCAATACTCACCCAATGCCACAACACCTGAGCTCCTCAGAAAGGGCAAAATATGCTCCTCAAATCGCTAAGCTCTGAACCTTTATGGCAAACGGTTTAACAGGTGTGGATTTTGTACGCTGTTGGATATCTTGGAGTATCTTGCCGCTAAGCCGGCGCCCCGGTTTAATGTGCGAATATACCGGTGAGGTTGACGATCCTCAACGCCACTGCAACATCCAATTATCTGAGGAAGAAGTTACTGAAGGTGTAAAGAAGATTCTGAATGAATCGGAACTGGTCTGTAGTCAAACCGGCCTGAGTCCCTTCTACACCAAGAACAAACCGCCTGCTGTAAGCATTACAGTTCCTCTTCATCTCTAATAGCTTTGACTTACACAAGCTGTAATCCTTCTTCTTTATATGTATAGGGTGATGACCCCTTCTAGAAATGGAAATCCATAGAGAAAGCGGCAAAGCCAACTGGAGACAAAGTGGCCAAGCCAACCCGCCCGAAGACCAAAGCCGTAAAACGGACATCAAAGCGGAAACCGGCTGACCGGATTAATTTGAAGCTTGATGATGATATTGATGACCCAGAAGCTGAGGTAGAACTTGACTCACTTGGCTCTCTTTTTATGCATCTTGTTAACAATGATATTCTTCAGGAGGAGGCCGAAGCTAGTCAGGCTGAGGACGTAGAGGTAATTACCCTTTCCTCCGGTCCAGACTCTATGCCAACACAAAAACCTCGCCAAACAATCCGGAAAGTAAGCTTTTCTCATCCTCTTGCTCACTTGGATCCAACATTTATTTTGAAGACTCAACAGCATGAGGCTCGCCGGACAACTCGGTACAGTGGCCAACAGGTCACCTCTACCGGTTTACCTGATACTCCGGTTCGGAAGCGTCGGTCTGAGGTCTCTCCTACTTCTGACCATTCTTACCCCAAGGTAGGTTATTTCAGACAGCCTCTTAATTCGTCCGATTCAAATTATCAGGTGACACCTCCTTCTTCTTCTGGTGAATCGACAACAACTCAACTCCCCCCTTTGAAAACTGTGGCTGGGTGAGTTACGAAAAACCTTTCCTTTCAATGTGCCCTATATCTTTTGAACAAGATGTTAACCTTTTTATTCTGTTTGTAGGGCCAAAGCTAGACCTAGCAAGAAAGCTCGGGTCACCAATTCGCCAGAAGACCCTGTTGCCGATGAAGAAGAACTAAGAGTTGAACCGGAGAAAACAGGTGAACCGGAAGGCCTCCATCCTGAAACAACTTTTGATGATCCGCCCCTTGACGGCCAGCATACTGACGAACCCACAGATGTTGAGCCTGCCGCCCCTGATGCTGAACCGGCAGAACCAAACCGGGCTAATCCAATGAAAGACACTGAAATTCCATCATCATCCGCCCAAAATCTTGAAGGCCAAAGCGATGATGTTATTATTATCGGAGCCGGCCACAGTTCTCCTGGTCATCTCGTCATTTTGGCTCAGCATAGTGCCAAAGAAGAGCAAATTGCCAGGGATAAAGGTAAATGGAGCAGCGACTTATCAAACTATGCTCATCTTAACGCTGATGAGCTTCATTCCGGCCTCTTGAACCGTCTGCACTCAAATCGGGATTATGAAGCCGGTTTGGTGAATTTGATGAAAGAACGATATGAGGTAAATTCTTCTCCCTTGCACATTGATTTATAGCTGAAATACTATTCCAAGTAGCCCCCAAGAAGCATTTTTTGATTGTCAATCATAAACCGGGTCTTTGTAACACTTTAAGCATCCCATCATTAATCTTTGCCAAGGCGTGTCTTCAATCACTGATAAAACTCATGTTTGAAAAATGAGATAACATTCTGTAGCATAGCCCCCAAAGGCCAGTTTAACTTGGCAAGTTAATCCGGTTTTTAATCCATAACGCCAGTTAAGAACAAACGTACATTAGCCCCCAAATGTCAAGGATAATGCTTGCATTGTTCTGGAGACTTGCATAGAAGGTAGTATTTGAGAGCAAATAAGCATTAGCCCCCAAGTATAAAGTGGATAACTTGTTATATGCTTTATACTTAGTGCATATATATATTGTTTTGTTGAAGATACCTTCAATGTTGCTGGCTGAACTGAGAAGCAAAGATGCCAAAAACTCTGACTTGCAAGAAAATGTGAAGTCGTAACAAGCCGAAGCTGCAAAAGCCAAAGAGGAACTGACCCAGGCCCTGGCCGGAATGGAAAAATTGAAAGAATCCTTCAATCAAGAGTGTGCTGCATGGGAAACCGAAAAAGCCGGTTTGACAAAAAGAGCCGTAGATGCCGAGGAAGCCCTGAAACCGGTGGCTGAAGAACTAGCCGGTTTGAAGCGCCAAATCAACGCTATGACCTCTGCTATCTTTGGTAAGTATCTGCTTATGTATGTTGCATCAGGCAATGAATCTTAAAACTGACCACGATGTTGACAAAATCTTTGGCAGGAACTCGGATCACTCATCTTGGTGCAGATATGCGGATGAAGCTCAAAGCGGCTTACACATTGGTTGAGAAGCTATACTCTGGATCTCAGCGAGCCATTAGTACAGCAGCCTATAACAAACCGGCGCCAACGTTGATTAAGGAAACCCTTGAGAAGCTGGGCATGTTACCGGCGCGTATTGCCGAGTTGAAGAGAGCCGCTGCAAGAGCCGGAGCATTAACTGCCCTTATTCGAGCCAAGGCCTGGATTCCAGATCTTGAAGCGGAGGATATCATTAAAGGGTATCCAGGCATTAAAGAAGATGGTTCAAACTTTGACAATGATGATCTTCGGCGGTTGACCAAACAGATGCGGCCAGCGGCCAGCAAATTAGCTGAAGACACCGATTTATCCCATTTTCAACCATTTTATGATGCATAAGGGAAAAGACAGCCGGCCGAGATCCATGAAGTCGAAGAACTTGTGCCTCCGATTGGTAAGCACACTTATGCCCCTGATACTAATCCTTCTGATCTTATCCATGTAGAAGCAGTATTCCAAGCTTTAACCAGAATCGATTGGTCAACGGCTGATTTCCAGCGGCTGGGGAGGGATGAAGAAGTGCGTGCACCAACTGATCCGCAACCGTCAAACCGTCGTGAGGAAGAGTCTTGATCCGGTCGCCGATTTATATGGCTACTGTGAAAAACAATGGCACTGTTGAGCCGCTTTAAAGCTTTATGTAATAGGATAGCTGAAACTTTGTTTATCTGCCATGCCATCGAGCATGCTTTGTAGCCCTTTGTGACAATCTGTGCCGCCCTTCAGGATATATTTTATGCGTAATCTATGATGACTTGCCTTCCTGGGTACAAAAAACTTAAAAGTGTCTAGCGGTTTACTGCTAAACATGTCATAATATCCAAGAAGTATATAGTACATGAGCTGAATAATCAAGTGTTTGTACAAAAAATAATGTACAAAACATACCTCCTTGAGTGAGCAAACGTGCATACAGCAAAGGTGTTTAACACCAACCCAATACATTTGATAATCTCATCTTTCATAATGCCGGTCTATCTATTAAACCAGACCGGTATACCTACCGGATTTTCGTCATAATACTGGTGATCTAGTCAAACCATACCGGGTCAGTGACCACCGGTTTATAACTGATCATGAGCCAATAGCTGGTGGTTGGAAAGCAAGCCGGATCAAGGATGCCGGTTTAAGAAAAAATAATTATAGTTGTAAACAAACAAAATTCAAATAGGAAAATATGCGAGGCTTTTTACGAGCTTCCAGGCTCCAAATCGAGGCTTTTCATGGGCTGCCAGGCCTCTGAGTTAAACCATTTAACAAAGCCTTTTAAGATGGGCCTCCAATTAACCAATCACCGTTTTAACTATGACAAGTTCAGGGTCTGTAAAAGAATGACTTGTCAAGCGTTCGATAGGTCATGCCAGGATTACCTGGATAGGAGTGGCTTACTTGATGAAGGCAGGTTAACCCAGGGTTTTAGGTGAATACACCAGGCTTCCAAGCCGTGGCTTGATAGCCAATTACGAGGGTCCTTTCAAACTCTTTGTTGCTTTGCAAAAAAGAGCCCCCAAGTAACTTTGTGAGCGATGCTCAGTGTGTGCCTATGTTTGAGTTTGTACAGTGCACAATACTCTCTTTGGCTCCACAAATTTTTCCTTGCGTGGCTGAAATGCCTATCAAGAGGTGTAGCTGTGGTTCAAACATGACCAAGCCCCCTAGTGATTTTCTTTATCTTTATGCAGTTGCTAAATCCGGTTTAACAAAGACTCCGCTTTGACCGTTCACTTGTAAAAGCACACATACAATATAAGAAAGAATAGATACCCTGCTTATAACGGAGGCTCCGGTTTATTATATGGTATTTACACTGTCATAAATATGTACAGGTGAAAAAGCCTATGGCTTCAAGTATAGTAAGGCTGAAGGAGAGCTATGTTCCATGGCCGTTTTGTCTCCTCCTCTGATTGACGTGAGTCTTCATGCTCTCGAACATCAATGAGGTAGTAGGATCCGTTGTGCAGATTTTTGTTGACCACAAAGGGTCCTTCCCAAGGGGGGGATAACTTATGCATATCAGTTTGATCCTGGATGAGCCGGAGCACCAAATCACCTTCTTGAAAGGTTCTAGTTTTAACCCAGCGGCTGTGATAATGCCGAAGATCTTGTTGATAAATCGCTGAACGCGCTGCTGCAAGATCCCGCTCTTCATCCAACAGGTCCAGAGAATCCTGACGTGCCTTCTCATTATCAGCTTCAACATAAGCTGCCACACGGGGCGAATCATGACGGACGTCACTAGGAAGAACCGCCTCTGCTCCATAAACCATGAAGAAAGGCGTGTAACTGGTAGACCTATTGGGTGTGGTATTGATGCTCCATAACACAGAAGGTAACTCCTCGACCCAACAACCCGGCATCCGCTTTAAGGGAACCATAAGCCATGGTTTGATACCCCGCAGAATTTCTTGATTTGCCCTTTCCGCTTGACCATTCGATTGGGGGTGAGCCACTGATGCTAGATCAAGCCGGATGTGCTCACGTTGATAGAATTCTTCCATTACTCCTTTTGACAAGTTAGTGCCATTATCTGTTATAATGCTATGTGGAAAGGCAAACCGGAATATCACCTTTTTGATGAATTGAACCGCTGTGGCTGCATCACACTTGCTGACTGGCTTTGCCTCTACCCATTTAGTGAATTTATCAACTGCTACTAACTGATGGGTCTTCTTGTCCTTGGAGCGCTTGAAGGGTCCAACCATATCCAGCCTCCAAGTGGCAAACGGATATGTAATTGGAATCATCCGCAACTCTTGATCCGAAATGTGCGCACGACGGGCAAACTTCTGACATCCATCACATCTTTTGACCAAATCCTCTGCATCAGCATGCGCCATCAACCAGTAAAAACTGTGGTGAAAAGCTTAAGCAACCAACGACTTTGAACCAACGTGATGACCGCAATCCCCTTCATGAATTTCTCGCAAAATCTCACAACCTTCTTGAGGAGAAACGCGCCGTTGAATCGGTCCTGAAACACTGTAACGATGTAACTCCCCATTGAGTATGGTCATGGACTTGGAACGCTGGATTATCTGTCGGGCCAATGTTTCCTCAGCTGGTAACTCACCCCGGTTCATGTAATCCAGATATGGGATCGTCCAATCTGGTACGGCATGCAAAGCTGCCACCAATTGAGCCTTCGGATCAGGAACAGCCAAATCCTCTTCGGTTGGTATTTTGACTGACGGATTGTGCAACACATCAAGAAAGACATTGGGCGGAACCGGTTTACGTTGGGAACCAAGACGACTTAAAGCGTCCGCCGCTTCATTCTTTCGCCAGTCTATATGGTCCACCTGATAACCTTTAAAGTGACCAGCCACTGTGTCCACCTCTCGCCGATATGCAGCCATGAGCGGGTCCTTCGAATCCCAAGTGCCAGATACTTGCTGAGCCACTAGATCTGAATCGCCGAAGCACTTAACCCGGCTCAAATTCATATCTTTAGCCATCCGAAGACCATGGAGTAAAGCCCCATATTCAGCTGCATTGTTAGTACAAGGGAACATTAAATGGAGGACATAACAAAACTTATCACCTCGTGGGGAGGTTAATATGACTCCAGCCCCCGAACCCTCTAGCTGTCTGGACCCATCAAAATGAATAGTCCAATATGTATTATCTAGTTTCTCCTCAGGTGCCTGTAGCTCCGTCCAATCGTTGATGAAATCTGCGAGTGCCTGGGACTTGATCGCCGTGCGGGGTATATATCTGAGCCCGTGGGGTCCAAGCTCAATGGCCCACTTGGCAATCCGGCCGGTTGCCTCTCTGTTTTGAATGATGTCACCCAGAGGACCTGAACTGACTACTATGATAGGGTGGCCCTGAAAATAGTGTTTGAGCTTCCGACTTGCCATAAACACCCCATACACCAGTTTCTGCCAATGCAGATACCTCTGCTTTGATTCAATGAGCACCTCACTGATATAATAAACCGGCCATTGAACCGGATTCTCTTTGCCAGGCTCTTTGCGCTCTACCACAATGGCTACACTGAGAGCCCGAGCATTAGCAGCCACATATAATAATAAGGGCTCTTTATCAATCGGTGCTGCCAGTACGGGCTGTTCCACGAGCTGTTTCTTCAAATCTTCAAACGCCTTATCAGCTTCTTCACTCCAGACAAAGTTATCCGTTTTCTTGAGCATCTGATATGAGGGAATGGCCTTCTCTCCAAGGAGGCTGATAAACCGGCTCTAGGCTGTAATCCGGCCGGCCAGACTTTGCACATGGTTAATACATGTCGGTTTAGCCAAGGACGTAGTCGCTGCAATCTTTTCCGGATTAGCCTCAATGCCTTTGTTTGAAACCAGAAAGCCTAAGAGCTTGCCTGCCGGGACAGCGAAAACACACTTCTCTGGATTGAGCATCATCTTGTAGACCCGGAGATTGTCAAAAGTTTCCCGTAGATCATCTATCAACGTCTCCTCCTTTCTGGATTTGACCACAATATCATCTACATAGGCATGGACATTGCGCCCAATTTGCTTATGAAGGCAATTTTGAACACATCGCTTGTAAGTTGCCTGGGCACTCTTGAGTCCAAAGGGCATGGAAACATAGCAGAAGGCTACAAACGGAGTTATAAAGGCTGTCTTCTCCTTGTCCTTAACTTCCATTTTGATCTGATGATAACCAGAGTAAGCATCCAAAAAACACAAATGGTCACAACCCGCCATAGCATCAATTATCTGATCAATGCGAGGGAGAGCAAAGGGGTCTGCAGGGCAAGCCTTGTTTAAATCCGTGTAGTCCACACACATGCGCCAAGTGCCGTTTTTCTTATGAACCAGCACCGGATTAGCTAACCACTCTGGATGAAAAACATCAACAATAAACCCAGCGGCCAAAAAACGGGCGACCTCTTCACCTATAGCCTTGCGCCTTTCCTTATTGAAGCGGCGGAGGAACTGTCGAACCGGTTTGAATTTTGGATCAATGTTGAGTGTGTGCTCAGCGAGTTCTCTCGGTACACCTGGCATGTCAGAAGGTTTCCATGCAAAGATGTCCTGATTCTCACAGATGAACTCAATGAGCACGCTTTCCTATTTGGGATCCAGGTTAGCGCTGATGCTGAACTGTTTGGATGAATCGCCAGGGACAAAGTCAACCATCTTAGTATCTGTAGCTGATTTGAACTTCAATGCTGGATCATGTTCCGTGGTTGGCTTTTTTAAGGAAGTCATGTCTGCCGGATCAACTTGCTCCTTATAGAATGTTAACTCCTCCATGGCACAAACTGACTCAGCATAAGCCGCATCGCCTTCTTCACACTCCAAAGCAATCTTTCTACTTCCATGTACTGTGATAGTCCCCTTATGACCTGGCATTTTAAGCTGCAGATAAACATAACATGGCCTTGCCATAAACTTAGCATAAACCGGCCGCCCAAACAGAGCGTGATACGAACTTTTGATCTTCACCACCTCAAATGTCACTGTTTCTGACCTTGAATCGTAGTCATCTCCAAAAGCTACCTCCAAAGCTATCTTACCAACAGGATATGCAGACTTACCAGGCACCACACCATGAAATACCATGTTCAACGGTTTAAGATCCTTATCTGTCAACCCCATACGGCGGAATGTATCATAATACAAAATATTGATACTACTTCCCCCATCCATGAGCACTTTAGTGAACTTGTATCCCCCAACTTGAGGGGCTACCACCAAGGCCAAATGACCTGGATTATCAACCCGGGGCGGGTGGTCCTCTCTGCTCCACAAAATAGGTTGCTCTGACCAGCATAAATACTGAGGTACTGCCGGCTCAACAGGGTTGACTACCCTTTTGTGAAGCTTCTGATCACGTTTGCACAAACTAGTAGTGAAGACATGATATTGCCTGCTGTTCAGCTGTTTGGGATTGCTCTGATAACCTGACTGTTGCTGCTGCTGATTCCCCTGATGGTTGTAACCTCCCTAGTTGCCTTGGTGTCCTCGATTGACGTGTCCGGTTTGATTGCCTGGAAACCCTGAACCGGAACCACCGCCTCCGTAACCCGGCCCGTAGAAACCTCCTCCTGAACCGCCGGGCGGGCCGTTGTCATATTGGAACATAGTGGAATTCTTGAAATCCTGCAAGATATAACAATCTTTCCAGAGATGTGATGCCGGTTTCTCCTTTGATCCATGCTTTGGACAGGGCTGATTTAACAAACGCTCCAAATTGTTGCCTGGACCTCCACCCCTCTAGGGCTGTTTGCCTTTGCAGCGCTGGCCATTCTCCTGCGTGTTGGTATTTGTGACAAAGTCCAAACCACTCTCGGCCTTGCACTTACCAGCGTTTCCATGGCCTGCCGGATTGTGTTGTTGGCCTTTGGCATTGCCGGTCTTCTTACCCTTCTCCAGTTTGTCCTCCTCTGAATCCGGATCCTTGGTATTATCTGAATCGGCGTATTTAACCAAAGCAGCCATGAGTGTTGACATGTCGTTGCAGTGACGTTTGAGCCTTCCCAACTTCTGTTTCAACGGTTTGAACCCGCAATTACCCTCTAACATTAACACTGCGGTGTCTGCGTTGATACGATCTGACAAATGCAAAATCGCCGAGACCCGTTTAACCCAATGGGTCGTGGACTCCCCTTCCTCTTGGACACAAGCGGCCAGATCTACAATTAACATCGGCTGCTTACACGTATCCTTGAAGTTCTGGATAAATCGGTGCTTCAATTCGGCCCATGATCCAATAGAGTTGATCGGCAAGCTCTTCAACCAAGTGCGAGCTGTTCCTTCCAACATCATGGTGAAATATTTAGCACACACCGCCTCGTCCACATCTAACATCTCCATTGCCATCTCATAGCTCTCCACCCACGCCTCTGGCTGCAAATCAGCGGTATAATTTGGTACCTTACGAGGTCCCTTGAAATCCTTGGGTAGTCGCACATTACGCAAAGCAGGAGATAAACACGGTACCCCTAAGGAATTGAACATCGCCCTGGCTCCACGGAGGCAGTGGGGTGAACCGGAGTATGCTGTCGTGCCTCGTGTCTAGCTGTCAACTCATCCTCTCGACGTGCGCGGCCATGATCGACAACATCTTGCGAATTAGCACCTCCCCCAGCCGGGTAGTTCCCTCGTGGCGAATTTCGGCGGCGTGCACTACTGGACACGGCCGGTTCGTCTTCCACGTGTCTGCTATAACTCCGGCTTGGGCGGGGAGTGGAGTGAATCCTCTCACGGCTGTGTGAATATGCTTGTTGTTGATTTAGTGCTGTCTGAAGGAGATCCCTGGCCCGACGTGCTTCCACTGCCACTGGTGACTCGCTGTCAGTTGGGACGGCCGCCAGGCGTGACGCAGCGGCCACAATGTTGTCCAATGGGTTGGAATAATGCTCGGGCGGCGTTGATGGTACAACGTTGTTCCGGCGAGGCAGGTCCGTCGTGCATGGCTGAACCGGCGCTCCTGCTCCCGGCGCACCCACCTGGTTTAGTGTGGGTTGGTTGCCAACTCCTGCACCTGGCGTGTTGAAAACATTCTACGGCTCATAAACCGACGGGAGACGTGATCGGTACCTTCTTCTCATGACTTCCTCTGAAGCATTCTGATCCAGTCTAATCCGGTAAGCCTGTGCTTCCAACTCGGCCCGCTCCGTAGCCATCCTGACGTTCTCTGCTGCCAGGTCCTCTTTGGCCTGGGCTATCTGATCTTTCACCTTTGCAATCTGGGCAGCGTGCTGATCCCTGGCTGCCGCGTCTACCTCCATGGACATCAATGTTGCCAGAGCGTCGAACAAATCAGATAAGACTTGGGCCGGAGGTGGCGCCGAGCTTCCTGCCCCTGCCGGCGTGGCCATTGTTGAACCGGAGAGCATTGCTGCGGCGGTAGATGAATGAGGCACCGATTGTGTGCCGGTCATGAAGATGGCGGCCCTGTTTGGCAGACCGGGGGAATCCAGAATATTGTTGGCCTCGGATCCTCCCTCAATCCGGCCGTCCTGCAGCTGGTAAAGCGATTTGGTTTCTCCAGAAGACTCGTCATCAGAGCAGACTATGGTTTCTCCTTCGGACACTGGTCCGTCCTCGTGACCTAATCCATGGATGACACCTACGAAAACATGCCTTGCCTCGGGCTGAACCGGCGAAGGACTTGCACGCCGAGGCGTTTCGATGATGTCTGTGCAGATGTCCGGCTCGGGGGCCGGTTCGCCGATCTTGCCGATTAAGACATGAATCCCACAAAAGGGGACCCGGTACCCATATTCGATTGAATCGGCCTTGGGACCCCATCTTGCATTGTCGATGTAGAGCTTGCCGCGGTGACTCTTCATCATCCGGCCCACAGCGTATCCCTTAAGTCCATCGAAGCTGCCCTTCAAGACCTCGAAACCATCGTGCGATAGCCCCACGGTGGGCGCCAACTAGCATGGGTTTGTCACGGCAGATGTCCTCGTGAAAGGACTTAGTTGTGGAACCATCGTGACGGGTTAGCTTAAAGGGGTTAAACCGGACAAGGGGACACAGGAGTTTATACTAGTTCGCCCCCTTAGATGAAGGTAAAAGCCTACGTCTAGTTGTGATTGGTATGGCTAGGGTTTTGAAGGCCAGGGAGCGAATCCGTTTTGTCTGGCTTTCGAGTAGTTGTTCTCTCTCCCTAAACCGTGGCCGGGTCATCCCTTTATATACATAGGTTGACGCCCGCTGGGCTACAGAGTCCCGAAGCCGGTTTATAAATGTATCCGGTTCGGTCTCTCTCTTTCTATCTTACTATACAAGTTACATGACTGGGCCGATTTACATTTACATATTGTACTCGCCTCTGGGCCCTCCGCAAAGTGCTAGCATCTTTACATCTTCATGGGCTTCTAATCTTCAAAGAGTCAACCCGGTACCCAAGGCCGGTTTACCTCCAGTAGTACTATCCCCAACAAGTACCCCAGAGGCCGCGCCCGATCAGCCCCGACCCTTAGATCGGAGCCAACTGCGCCAATCGAGGACGGGTGGTTAGACACCGCCTCAGGGGCTGCAGTCTCAACCGCGATCGAGCCGAACACCAGCCTAAACCTCTGCGCAGCCCGTGACTCCAAGGTGCCGGACTCTTTTCCGGACTCCGAACCATCCGCGCCCCTGCCAATCGAATCCGATTGGGCACCGATCATGGAATTCACCGTTGCGGATATCTTTCAGCACTCGCCCTTCGGCGACATTCTGAATTCACTAAGGTCTCTCTCTTTGTCAGGAGAGCGTTGGCCGGATTATGGCCAACAGGATTGGGATGCGGACGACGAAGAAATTCGATGCCCACCCACCACCCACTTCGTAGCCACTGTCGATGATTTAACCGACATGCTCGACTTCGACTCTGAAGACATCGATGGTATGGACGATGATGTAGGAGACGAACATGAACCAGCACCTATAGGGCACCGGAAAGCCACCTCGTCATATGACATATACATCGTGGATACACCCAAAGAAGGCAATGGCGACGGGATAGCGGAGGATGACCCCTCCAAGAAGGAACCCAAAGGCCGATGTCAGTGGCGCTGCTCTAAGTCCCGCCAAAGCAAAAGTGGTGATACCGGCACAGGAGATAATAACACTCTAGATAGTGCCGAAGAAAAAAACAAACCCCTCCAGCAAGATTTAGAGCAGGGGGATGGAGGAGCCAGCTCTCCTGAGAGAGCGGCAGATGGAGAGGAGGAGGATGACAATTACATCCCCCCTCCGAAGACGAGGCAAGCCTCGGCGACGATGAATTCGCCGTCCCAGAGGATCCCGTCGAACAAGAGCGCTTCAAGCGTCGACTTATGGCCACGACAAATAGCCTGAAGAAAAAGCAGCAGCAGGTACAAGCTAATCAAGATCTGCTAGCTAACACATGTTCTGAAGTCCTCGCGGTCGAGGAATATAAACTCGAGCGCCCCTCCAAGAGTTACTCAAGGCGTAGGTTACTACCCCGACTGGAGGAAGAAGCATATGATACGGCTGATCAGCCACCTCGTGGCCGCGATAGAGAGGCATTCCAGCCAAAAGCTCAGCCTCCACCCCAACGCCATTCAAATAAAAAGGCATGGGGAGATACACCAGACCTGCGAGACATATTGGAGGACAAGGCAAGGAATTTAAGATCGATCTATGGATCACTAGGGCGCACCACTCTGCGAGATGACAAACGTCATGCCGGATACAGTAAAAGCAAATCTGGCCGGGCCGAACACAGCGGGCAAGACCCATTTGAGCTGCGTCGCGATATAGCACAATACAGAGGCGCCGCACACCCCTTATGCTTCATAGACGAAGTAATGGAACATCAATTCCTAGAAGGTTTCAAACTTAAAATATTGAATCATATGATGGCACAACAAATCCCGCAGTATGGATCGAGGACTTCCTCTTCCACATCCACATGGCCCGCGGTGATGACTTACACACCATCACATACCTCCCACTAAAGCTCAAAGGACCAGCGCGGCATTGGCTTAATAGCTTGCCAGCGGACTCCATTAGCTGTTGGGAAGATCTGGAAGCCGCATTCCTCGACAACTTTCAGGGCACTTATGTGCGACCACCAGACGCCGATGACTTGAGCCACATAATTCAGTAGCCAGAAGAGTCAGCCAGGCAATTCTGGTCTCGGTTCCTTACAAAGAAAAATCAAATCATCGACTATCCGGATGCGGAGGCCTTAGCGGCTTTCAAGCACAACATCCGAGACGAGTGGCTAGCCCGGCACCTTGGTCAGGAAAAGTCGAAATCTATGGCAGCTCTCACGACGCTCATGACCCGCTTTTGTGTGGGAGAAGACAGCTGGCTGGCTCGCAGTAATAACATATCAAAGAACCATGGTACCTCAGATACCAAGGACGGCAATAGCAGGTCATGTCATAACAAGCATAAGCGCCACATTAACAGCGAAAATACTGAGGATATGGCAGCCAATGCCGGATTCAAGGGCTCTAAACTGGTCAGCCTAAAAACTCATTCAAACAAAGTACGCTGGGTCCCTCCAGCTTGGACCTATACTTGATCGCTCATGTCAAATACATGGTACCCCAGACAAGCCAGCCAATCACACCAACAGGGACTGTTGGGTGTTCAAGTAGGCCGGCAAGTTAATTGCCGAAAACAAGGACAAGGGGCCGCATAGCAATGACGAGGAGGAGCCCCGGCAGCCGCACACTGGAGGACAGAAGAGGTTTCCCCCGCAAGTGCGGATGGTGAACATGATATACGCAACCCACATCCCCAAGAGGGAGCGGAAGCGTGCTCTTAGGGATGTATATGCGTTGGAGCCAATCGCCCCAAATTTCAACCCTTGGTCCTCATGCACGATCACCTTCGATCGCAGGGACCACCCCACTAGTATCCGTCATGGAGGATTCGCCGCACTGGTCCTAGACCCAATCATCAACGGATTTCACATCACTCGACTCCATATGGATGCTGGCAGCAGCCTGAACCAGCTTTATGAGGACACAGTGCGCAAAATGGGTATAGACCCCTCAAGGATCAAACCCATGAAAACGACCTTTAAGGGCGTCATTCCAGGTGTAGAGGCCCATTGCACAGGCTCAATTACACTGGAAGTGGTCTTCGGATCCCCGGATAATTTCCGAAGCGAAGAGTTAATCTTCGATATAGTCCCGTTCCGCAGTGGTTATCACGCGCTGCTCGGGCGAACCGCATTTGCTAGATTCAATGCGGTACCGCATTGTGCATACCTCAAGCTCAAGATGCCAGGACCTCGCGGAGTTATTACAGTCAATGGAAACACAGAGCGCTCTCTTCGAACAGAGGAGCACACCGCGGCCCTCGCAGCAGAAGCGCAAAGCAACCTCTCAAGGCAATCAACTAGTTCGGCGCTTCAAAGCCCGGACACCTTCAAGCGCGCTCGGGGCAATCGGCAAATAGACCGCCTGGCGCGATCTGAGCTCGTGTAGCAATACGGCGGCCACCCCAATCCTAGCCCAACGACAATATTCGTGCCGCGCGTACATAATTACACATTAAAAATACCATGGGCATAGGTGGGGAGGGGGGCACAACTACGGCACGCCCCAAGACGCGGCCTAAACCGCACTAGGGGCTTCCCGTTTGGTTATTTTTCTTTTTTAGGACCTTAATCTCTGGAAACACTGTCCGGCAGCACTTTTGCCGAACACATGATGCAGCAAGCAAGGAGGCAGACAGCTACGTCATACCACGGAATTCCCAAGTTGATTACAGTAACGAGTGAAATATTCAATTTAATATCATTACTCAGCTTGCCCTTGGTAGGGACTTAGTCCTACTCATTGCTTATCTCACTATCTGTATCACTCTGCTTTAACGCAGTTTTTTAATAAATAATGTAGGACATTACGACTATTATTGCATTCTTGTTATATATATATATATGTGTGTGTGTGTGTGTGTGTGTGTGTGTTCATTAATGACGCCTTGCAACCGTACACTCTGGTACGGCCAATACACCAGGGGCTTACGTACCCCACAATGCGGTGTGAAAAGTCCGAACACTTTCACAAGTGCGGCACCCCGAACTTATAGCATTATATGCATCAGCTCCGAATCATGTCTTTGGTCAAATGTTGGGTTTGCCTGGCTCCTATGTTTTGGTACCTTACGTTCCGCTCTATCGGCTAAGGTAGCGCTAGGAGAACTACTGCGATTGTGCCCAGGTTCTGCCGGGTTGAGCACCTCAGTAGAGAAAGCTAAAACTGACTGTCATGATAAGGCGAGAGACTGGTCGCTGTTCGGCGAGGTTTTTCCAGTCCCTAAAGACTTATGCCGCTTAGGGCGAGGGGCCGGCCCTGTCCAGCTTACAGGCGTGTATCGTGCCCCGAATTCGTCCTTCCAAACACCAGGGGATTCACCGATATTTAAAATTATAGAATTCTATGGCTAAGTGAGAGTGATAAAGAAGTATTAGTCCGGTTGCCTTGTTCGTTGTGCTGAGCACCTCCCTCGAAGGACCCAAACATGGGAACAAGAGTGCTCAGGTTTATCCCGAACAGCCCAACACTCATGGCATGGGAGCAGAAGCCGAGGACTAGCCATCTCTCAGATTGGATAAACAGCCAAACAGAAGGTAATATTTTAAATTCAAACAAGCATTGCATAGCGCATATGAAACAAGTTTTCATTAATACAGGATAAAACGAGCAAGTTTACTCAAATATTACATCTTTTGAACACTCATCCGCGATAAGACGGGCAACCGGCAGAACACCCTCGTAGTACATCTCGGGGTGGCAGTGCTCTTTGCCCTCCGGCCCCTGCTTGATCAGCTTCACGGCGTCTAGCTTGACCCACTGCAATTTCACACGGGCGAAAGCCCGGCGTGCACCTTCAATGCAGACAGATCGCTTGACGACCTCCAGCCATGGGCAGGCATCCACGAGCTGCCTCACCAGGCGGAAGAAGCTGTTCGGAAGGGCGTCGCCAGGCCACAACCGGACTATAAAGCTCTTCATGGCCTGATCGGCCGCCTTATGTAGCTCGACCATCTGCTTTAGCTGGTCACTCATTGGCACCGGATGTTCGGCCTCAGCATACTGAGACCAAAACAACTTCTCCATCGAGCTTCCATCCTCGGCCTGGTAAAATTGTGCGGCATCGGACACACTACGGGGCAAATCTGCGAATGCTCCTGAAGAGCTCCGGATCCGGGTAAGTAATTAGTAATTTACTTTTACATGCTTGCTTTGCATATAGAAAGCCTTACCCGCCGCTATCTTCTTCATCACGTCGATCTCTTGGAGGGCCTTTTGGGCTTCGGCCTTGGCACTTTTTACACTCTCGAGGGCCGCGGCAAGCTCAGACTCCCGTGTCTTCGAGTCAAGCTCCAATGCCTTGTGCTTCGCCACGAGAGCCTGGAGCTCTTGCTGCACCTCGCCCACCCTAGCCTCGTTCTTCTCTCGCTCGGTGCGCTCCTTGGCCGCTTTATCTTCGGCCTCGGTTAGCGCTTGCTTCAGGGTCGCCACCTTGGTCGTGGCCCCTGGCAAACATACAATGATCCTGTCATTTTGCAATCGCGTCTTTTTATATATACATATCTATAGACGGGGTACTACTTACCCTTGTTCTCCTCGAGCTGCCTCTTAGCAAGGCCAAGCTCTTTCCTGGACCCCTCGAGGTCCTACTTCAGTACGGCGACCTCCGTAGTCAGTGCGGCGGACGCCAGCAGCGAAGCCTGCATATGCATATTGACACACTTATATTAGACTCCTGCGATATTATTTGATCCTCTGTTCGGGTTTTCTTTGTGAACACCGAACAAAGCATCAGGGGCTACTGTCTATGCGGTAATATTTCTACTACATTTTAAAACACTTACCTCGAAGCCTGTTAGAAGGCTGGCACAAGCTTCAGTCAATCCGCTCTTGGCGGACTGAACCTTCTGGATCACCGCACTCATGATAGTGCGGTGCTCCTCGTCGATGGAAGCGCTGCGAAGCACTTCCAACAGATTGTCTGGTGCCTCTGGATGGACAGAGGTCACCGGCACAGGCGTCTTGCCCCTCTTAGAAGGAGGCCGCCTGCCCGAGCCCGAAACCGCTGGAGGGTCCGGCGCAGTGTTCGGCTGAGGGCCGAACTCGGAGCTCTCAGGGGCCCCGTCCCCTCGGCTCCCAGAGTCTGGAAGGTCGCCTTGAGGCGCCTCCGAGACTGTCTCCCCTCAATCCGGTGCCTCTTGAGGCAACACCTCGGCGTCGTTGGCAGGATGAGGGGAGGTGGCGGTCGGGACTGGATCGCTATCCATGTCCGACAAGCCCAAGGAGCCGTCCGATGATACATCGATACTGGCTCGTGGCAGCCTGCATAATGGCATTCAGCGTTAGGGAAAGCAGTGCGACAAAGGAATGCTATGAGCTACTCTGGTATCCGAATACTTACGATCTCCCTGGGGGCTTGACCCTGGGCAACCACTCGTCTTCGCCTTCATCGGCGGCGGTGGAACTGTCCGGAAGGAGAGTCCTTCCCTTCTTGGACCCTCCGGCCTCCCCAGTTGGGGCAGCCTTCCTTTTCTTGTCTCCCCCGCCTGGAGGGGGAGCATCTTCTTCTTCCTCCTCGTCTTCGGGTGAGGAGTGTGCCACAGAGTTATCAGACGATGAGTCCGATAATACCTGGCGCCGGGAATGCTTTCGGGTTCCCTTGGCCTTCTTGGTCTTCTCCGGCACCTTGTAAGGAGACGGAGTCAGCATCTCCGTCAGGAGAGCGTTCGCAGTGTCTTCGGGCAAAGGGGCCGGACAGTTAATCTGCCCCGACATCTCCACCCAGTCCTATCAAAGGCGGTGAGATTAGACCCCGCGCATAATTAAGCTGGGGAAAATAAATGACCTACGAGACATATTGAACTCACCGGATGCGCTAGGCGCTTTGCGCTTAGTCCTCGGTCCTCGGCGAGAGAAGAGGGGACCTCGGCGCCCTTGAACAGCACCTTCCAGACGTCCTTGTGCGTCGTGTCGGAGGGCTCTCTCAGATTCTGGTGCTGGGCCGGGTCAAACTCCCACAAGGTAAAATCCTGTTGTTGACACGGGAGGGTCCGGCGGATGAGCATAACTTGGATTATGTTGACAAGCTTGAGCTTCTTGCTCGCCATGCTCCGGATACATTTCTGGAGTCCATCCAGCTCCACCGATGAACCCCACGACAAGCCCTTCTCTTTCCAGGAAGTGAGCCGCGTTGGGAATCCGGATCGAAACTTAGTGGGTGCCGCCCATTTGGCGTCGCGCGGCTCGGTGATGTAGAACCACGCCGATTGCCATCCCTTTATTGTCTCCATGAAGGAGCCTTCGAGCCATATGAGGTTGGGCATTTTGCCAACCATGGCTCCGCCGCATTCTACTTGTTGGCCTCATACTACCTTTGGCTTGATATTGAAGGTCTTTAACCACATGCCGAAGTGGGGCCGGATGCGGAGGAAAGCCTCACGGACGATGATGAACGCCGAAATGTTGAGGATGAAGTTCGGGGCCAGATCATGAAAGTCCAGCCCGTAGTAGAACATGAGACCACGGACGAATGGATGGAGGGGAAACCCTAGTCCGCGGAGGAAGTGGTGAAGGAAAACTACCCTCTCGTAAGGTTCTGGGGTAGGGACGATCTGCTCCGCAGCGGGCAGCCGATGCGCGATGTTCGCGGCTAAGTATCCGACTCCCCGCAGTTTTTTTATGTCTCCCTCCGTGACGGAGGAGACCATTCACTTGCCTCCCACTCCGGACATGGTTGGAGAAGGTTGAGGTGGGTGTGTGGACTTGGGCGCTAGAGCTCGAGTATGTGAAAACGGACGAGCAAAGGAGGAAGAAGGCGTGGATAGAAAGGTGAATCCTTATCCCTTTATATAGGCGGACGAAACTAAGCGTCCCCACTTCCCTGGTAAAACTCGCTTATCCCCCAAGCGGCACAATTGATGGCGTGGTTGGGTTACCCACGCCCGTATTGATGAGAATCCCATAATAAGGGGACACGATCTCTGCTTCGACAAGACGTGTCGAAAAACTGCCTCGCATTATGTACGGGGCTGGTTAAAAGAAACGGTTCGAATAATCACCGGGCCATGACATAACGTCATGCTGCCAAAGCAAGCCAGCAAATTAGATGTGCGAAAATATTATTCTCTCTACGGTGGAATGTGGAACTTATTTTGCAGGGTCGAACACTATCCTCGTATTCAAATTCTTCTGTGATGTATTCGGAGAAGGAACCCGCCTTGCAATGCCGAAGACAATACTGCGCGCTGGACTCATCATCATTGAAGCCTGGTTCAGGGGCTACTGAGGGAGTCCTGGATTAGGGGGTCTCTGGACTGCCGGACTATCTCCATTGGCCGGACTGTTAGACTATGAAGATACAAGATTGAAGACTTCGTCTCGTGTCCGGATGGGACTCTACTTGGCGTGGAAGGCAAGCTAGGCAATATGTATATGGATATCTCCTCCTTTGTAACCGACCTTGTGTAACCCTAACCCTCTCCGGTGTCTATATAAACCGAATGGTTTTAGTCCATACGACAACAATCACAACGTACAATCATACCATAGGCTAGCTTCTAAGGTTTAGCCTCTCTGATCTCATGGTAGATCTACTCTTGTACTACCCATATCATCAATATTAATCAAGCAGGACGTAGGGTTTTACCTCCATCAAGAGGGCCCGAACCTGGGTAAAACATCATGTCCCCTGCCTCCTATTACCATCCGGCCTAGACGCACAGTTCGGGACCCCCTACCTGAGATCCGCCGGTTTTGACAACGACAGGGCCCAAGCCCAAAATTGAGTGCTTCTATTGCGAAGGAAATGGTCACTGGAAGTGGAACTATCCCGAATACTTGGCGGATAAGGAGGATGGCAAAGTGAACAAAGGTATATTTGATATACATGTTATTGATGTGTATTTTACTAATGTTCATTGTAACCCCTAGGTATTTGATACCAGTTTAGTTACTAAGATTAGTATCTCGAAACAGGAGTTGTAGAGACTAGTTAAAAGCGAGGTGATGATGTGTGTTGGAAATGATTCCAAGGTTGATATGATCACCAACGCACACGGATTAGTGTAGAACCTAAATAAATGTTATTTGGTGTTTGCGTTGGGCATGAATATGATTAGATCATGTTTATTGCAATTATTCATTTAAGTTAGAGAATAATAGTTGTTATGTTTACATCAATAAAACCTTTTATGGTCATACACCCAACATGAATGGTTTATTGAATCTCGATCATAGTGATACACATATTCATAATATTCATGCCAAAAGATGCAAAGTTGATAATGATAGTGCATCATACTTGTGGCACTGCCGTATAGGTCATATTGGTGTAAAGTGTGTGAAGAAATTCCATGTGGATGTACTTTTGGAATCACTTGATTATGAATCATTTGATACTTGCGAACCATGCCTCATGGGCAAGATGACTAAAACTCCGTTCTTCAGAACAATGGAACGAGCTAATATCTTATTGGAAATAATACATACCGATGTATGCGGTCCGATGAGTGTTGAAGCACACGGCAGGTATCATTATTTTCTGACCCTCACAGATGATTTGAGTAGGTATGGGCATATCTACATAATGAAACACAAGTCTGATACATTTGAAAAGTTTCTACGATCTGACCGCGGAGGTGAATATTTGAGTTACGAGTTTGGCCTTCATTAAAAACAGTGTGGAATGGTTTCACAACTCATGCCACCTGGAACACCACAGCGTAATGATGTGTCTGAACATCCTGCACTTTGTTGGATATGATGCGATCTATGATGTCTCTTACCTATTTACCACTATCATTTTGGGGTTATGCATTAGAGACAGCCGCATTCACGTTAAATAGGGCACCGTCTAAATCCATTGACATGACACCGTATGAACTGTGGTTTGGCAAGAAACCTAAGCTGTCGTTTCTTAAAGTTTTGGGTTGCGATACTTATGTCAAAAGGATTCAGCCTGATAAGCTCGAACCCAAATCGGAGAAGTGCGTCTTCATAGGATACCCTAAGCAAACAATTGGGTACACCTTCTACCACAAATCCGAAGGCAAGATATTTGTTGCCAAGAATGGAACATTTCTAGAGGAGTTTCTCTCAAAAGAAGTGAGTATGAGGAAAGTAGAACTTGATGAGGTAATTGTACCTTCTCTCAACTTGGAAAGTAGCACATCAGAGAAATCTGTTCCTGTGATGCCTACTGTCGGTGTCAAAACCGGCGGATCTCGGGTAGGGGGTCCCGAACTGTGCGTCTAGGTCGGATGGTAACAGGAGGCAGGGGACACGATGTTTTACCCAGGTTCGGGCCCTCTTGATGGAGGTAAAACCCTACGTCCTTCTTGATTAATATTGATGATATGGGTAGTACAAGAGTAGATCTACCACGAGATCAGAGAGGCTAAACCCTAGAAGATAGCCTATGGTATGATTGTTGTTCGTCCTATGGACTAAAACTCTCCGGTTTATATAGACACCGGAGAGGGCTAGGGTTACACAGAGTCAGTTACAATGGTAGGAGATCTACATATCCGTATCGCCAAGCTTGCCTTCCACACCAAGGAAAGTCCCTTCCGGACACGGGACGAAGTCTTCAATCTTGTATCTTCATAGTCCAGGAGTCAGGCCGAAGGTATAGTCCGGCCATCCGGACACCCCCTAATCCAGGACTCCCTCAGTAGCCCCTGAACCAGGCTTCAACGACGATGAGTTCGGCGCGCAGATTGTCTTCGACATTGCAAGGTGGGTTCCTCCTCCAAATACTTCATAGAAGATTTTGAACACAAAGGTAGTGTCCGGCTCTGCAAAATAAGTTTCCACATATTGCCATAGAGAGAATAATATTTACACAAATCTAATCTGCTGATGTACTCCATAGTGTGACATCACACCACGGCCAAGTCTTTTATTCAAATCGTTTTACTGTCCCACCTCAGCGCGTTTAGCGAGGCGGTTTCCTTGGCATGTCTTGTTAAAGCAGAGATCATGTCCCTTTATTCCGGGATTCTCATCAATACGGGTGTGGGTAACCCAACCGTACCCGTTGGTATATTTTCTCGATCAAAGGCGAGTCCCAAACAGTCACGAGGAAGGCCCTTGGTATTCAAACTCGTATAAAGAGACCAAGGACTTACTCCTTTCTTTCAATCTCAAACGAGTTCGCCCTTCGCCTCGAGTTCCAACACCCAAGGCTCCGGACTTCAGGTGCTTCGGACCTTCGACAATGTCCGGTTCCGACCTTCGAGGCCGATGGATGCCCTCCTCCATCATGGAGGAGGACGTGCTGAAGTTGAGAGAGGCCAGGTTCTTGATCGGCGAAATCTCGCATAGGCTGCCTGCTCAAG
This sequence comes from Triticum aestivum, assembly GCF_018294505.1. NCBI lineage: Eukaryota > Viridiplantae > Streptophyta > Magnoliopsida > Poales > Poaceae > Triticum > Triticum aestivum. The sequence continues at coordinate 697,147,787 of NC_057797.1, forward strand.
GGCAGGTCATTCCCACTCCCAAGCCCGGTGAGAGTGTGGTGTTCATGTATCACTTCCTTCGGGGGCCAGGCTTCTCGACGGATCCCTTCGTGAGGGGGCTCATGGATTATTATGGGCTAGAATTTCACGACTTAGCCTCGGAGTCTATCCTCCATATTTCCTCATTCATCGTCGTGTGTGAAGTCTTCCTCCATATCACTCCTCACTTCGGACTATGGCTCAAGACCTTCAAAGTAGAGCCGAAGATGATCGAGGGACGACATGCGGAGTGTGGAGGTGCTTTTATAAGCAAGAATGCTGGTATTCCATGGCCCGAGGGTTCTTTTCAAGAGGAGTCCAGCTTATGGCAGCGAGAGTGGTTTTATATTACCGCTCCCAGGGCCCCTAAGTGGGTGGCGCCACCTGCCTTTCGCCCGGGTCCCCTGCCACGACTGGCGTCATGGGTCAATACGGGGCTGGACTGGGGGCCGGCAAAGGACGTGCCCCTGTTGCAGGGCCACATCCGAGATCTCCTAGAAAGAGACATCAGTCTGGTCATGGTGATGCAGGTTATGTTAATTCGCCGAGTTCTGCCCTGCAAACGTCGCCCCTCCGCCTGTGGGAGTTCAACCCGGAGGGACCATGAGTTCTCCAACATTTTCTTGGCATGACGCCCGTGGAGATGTACAAATTGGTCTTCGGACCACAAGTAGTGTGTCCGGATTCTATGGAGGACGCAGGTCTGAGCTGCAATCATCCGGATACTCAAGTAAGTAGCCTTGTGCCCGGACTCGCTATCCGTATATTTATCATAAAATTGCCGCTAAAAGAGCTGTCCTTTAAAAAGGAGTGGATAGCGAAAGCAAAGATAATCAGGTGTCCGGCCCCCCTCCCCGAGACCACGCCGGGTCCCGTGCTAGTCAGGATGTTGGAGGTTGTGCCTTCAAAGGGAAGCAAGGGAGGGGACAAGGGAGCTACAGCCTCCTCAAAGGAGGTTGTCCGGAAGGGAGGAATCGAAAATTCCTCTCCTCAGGGGAAGAAGAGGACCGCCTCTGAAGACCCGGAGACCATGACCTTAAAGCGGGGGAAGAAATCTTTGCCAGAGGGTCCTGTGCTGGGGGATACTTCGGCCGAATTGTGCCCTCAAGGGGATCAGCCCTCCACCAAGCCGTAAGTAGAGAGGAGTTTTCTTTTTAAGAAACGAGAGAAATCCCTGCTTTATATCTGAGAAAAGTAATCGAAAATTTACCTTGTAGCTCGGACCTTAGCCCTTCTCAGTAGAGCTCGTCTTTGGGGGATCTTCTTCCGGAGATGATGGAGAGCAAAACGCCTCCCCCTACTGTACCGCCTTGCGAGGCGGGCGACCATGAGGTATCGTCGCGGAGTGTTTCTCCGAATCCGGCGCGGCCGGAAGGTAGTCATATGGCCCCCCAAAGCCCTCTGCGTCCGGCCTTCGGAAAGGGCCATCGGATGAGTCTGGTGCCGTCTGGTGCGCGATCGGAGGAGTTGAAGGATCTGCTAGGGCGAGCATCTATCTCAGAGGAGCACCGTGCATTGATGGGTACAGTGATTGAGAGGATCTCATCCGCGGAGAGCGGATTGCATGAGGCCGTCAGGAGTTTACTGACAGGTTTTGACGTACGCGAAATAATGTACCCTTTTTGTACAGTTGTGCATAAATAAGATGCGCCCTGTGTAGATAGTAGCCCCTAAGACTCTGTGTGTTGTCAAAAGTGACGACGCACAGAGGATCATAATGCCAGGTCTAATATGCCGCCTTTATACGTAGGTGGCGAAGTGTCCGGTGGCCAGCCGAACTGATGGATTTGTCGAGCTAAAGCGGCAACTTGACGTGGCAGATGCCGACATCGCGCTTGTCAACAAACGTCTTGACGAGGCACAAGGTATGTGATTCCTTCGGCGGCGCCTGGTAAGAGGAGCTTTATGCCAGTATCTTACAATGTGTGCGCTTGATGTAGATGGTGCTGCTGCCATGGAGAATCTTCGGGCGAAACTTGCCCGAGCCAAGGAGCAAGCCAGGAAAAGTGATGCGGCTGCCAGAAAGGCGATTGAAGAGCTGAAAGCCGAACAGGCTGCTCACTGCCAAAGCAAGAAGGAAATGGCCAAGATGGCCGTGAAGCTGAAGAACGCTGCTGACCGTTGCAAGCTTCTTGAAAAAGAAGATCGGGCGGAACAGACGGACCTGAAGAAGGCCGTTGCCGATGCCAAGGATGCTCGCTCTGCGATGAGAGCTGTGAAGGAGGAGCTGCGTCAGGCCGGAGAAATCGCGGCTGGAAAGCCCTTTATGCTACGGAGGAAGTTCTGTTATCCTAAACATGCTCCATTAGACCAGATGTGGAGTACGGCGGACAACTATCTGGATTTAGCAGCGAGTGCCGCAGATGCGGCCGAGCACTTCCGAGATCAAGAAGATCGCGAAGTGGAAAAGCTCTTCTGGTCGCAGTTCCACAATCCGGAGCGTCCACTGTCATTAGCCGATCGTTTGGCCGAATGGGCCGAGCTAAGTAGGTTGTCCGGACTCGGCATGAAGTATGTCGTGAGTCATCTGTGGCCAGAGAGACCAGAGCCGAAAAGTTATTTCAACTTGGTGCAGCAGTTCCTTGGTGCGGCGCCGCATATCAATGCGATGAAGAGGTCAGCATGCATAGAGGGTGCGCGGATGGCTCTTGCCCGTGTCAAGACATACTGGGTGGAAATGGAAGCCACCGCTGTTGCATCCCCAGACTCGGATGGAAGACGAGTACCCGCCGAGCGCTATTTTCAGGAAGTTCTGCAAGGCGCTCGTTTAATAGAGACGCAGTGCTCGAAGGATACTATATTCGAATAACATGTATTATTGTAAAACAATATTTTGATGAATTCTAGAAGCTTTTTATACTTGTGCCTGCAAGTATTATGATACCTCCTGTGCGGCCGTTTAACATATATGTATATATAATCTCAAAGATGGCAGTCGTCGGCTTCAGCCCCCACGCACATAATGTGGGGGTGTTCGCAGAAGGCGCATTTTCACACTTGATCCAACGTCTTGGTCCTACAAAGGAGGTGATAGCGCAGCAAACTAGGCAATCAGACTATGATGCTTTATCACTTTCACTTAGCCATAGGCGTTTGACATTGAGGCTACTTATATAGCCCCTGGTGGCGCCTGCGCTCGCCCGAACTCGGGGCACGTGTGTGCCTGGCCAGGAAATAGCCCTTCGTTAATGCGGAGGAATCCTAAAGATTCCGGTATGTCATCGAGTGGTTGACCAGTCTCACGCTATATCATGATAGTCAGTATTCGGCTTTCTCTACCGAGGTGCTCGCGTGGCCGAACCGGGGCACAATCGTAGTAGTTCTCCTGGTGCCGCCTTAGCCGATAGAGCGGAACGTAAGGCAGCAAAACACAGGAGCCGGGCAAACCCAACATTTGACCAAAGACATGATTCAGAGCTGATGCATATAAGGCCAAACTCGCGACGCCGGACACTCCCTAAGGTATTCGGTCTTTATGAGGGCGGGCGGGATAACGCCCTTAGTAATAAGCCCCTAGTGTCCGGGTACGCGCAAAACTCTGACATGGCCACATGCCAAATTGCCAGCCTCCTCCTTGGTTATACCAAGAAACCAGGGGATGTGTATCAACAAGAGACAGTAAAAAAGGTTTACGCAAGGTCTTAATGTAAAAAGAATCCTTGGAACGGGTCCCTGCTGCACGTCTGCGCCTGTGTCTCTGTTGTGCCGTATCCTGGACGGGCGTAGCACGGTGTTCATCTGTAAAAGAGAGGAACTTAGTTAAAGAAAGATCATGCTGAACATGAGTTATACTAAATAAACAAAGTATAAATCGAAATGGGTAAAATTGAGCTTTATTGTCTCTTGTTTTATATGCGCGGAGCCCCTAGTACAGGGGTATACGGCTATTAAGCCTTTATCAATTGTATGTTTATGCTAGACTCGTCTAGCCATGTCCGTGGTCTTGACGACCTGTTTAGATGCTTTGGCTGGTGAAGCCGCTTTATTGTGGGGCTGTCAAGGCAGCCGCACTGTTTTCCGCGTGGGAGGAACACTCAATGTTTTCCCTTTAATGAGATTATGCCTCATGGACCGGGCATCTTAAGCGTAAGAGATGCATAATGCGGTATTGCGTTAAAGCGGGCAAAAGCGTCGCGTCCCAGCAGTGCTTGATAGCTACTTGAGAATGGGGCGATGTGGAAAGTTAGCTGTTCGCAACGGAAGTTATCGGGGGAGCCGAACATAACTTCTAGCCGGAGAGAACCCATGCAATGGGCATCCGGGCCTGGCTTTACCCCTTGAAAGGAGGTTTTGCTATGGAGAATTTTTGTTGGGTCTATCCCCATGTTGCGGATTGTGTCCTGGTATAACAGGTTTAGACCACTGCCGCCGTCCATCAGGACATTTGTAAAATGGAGTCCGCCGTTTATTGGATCTAATACCAAGGCAGTCCAGCCTGCGTTCCGGATACTTCTAGAGTAATCCTGATGGTCGAAGGTGATTGGTTTTAACAACCATTCACAAGACTCCTTTGGGATAGGCCGTATGGCGCGTATCTCTGGTGGCGCCGTTCTGTTCGTCACGTGAAGTAAGTTTACTGTTTTGACTTCTTGTGGGAAATCCTTTTGTTTCCTGGTGCTCTGCTTGTGGGGTTCGTCGTCGTCCTCACTTGGTGTGTCGAGCCCCTTGTGTTCGGCGTTGAACTTGCCGGCTTGCTTGAAAACCCAACAATCTCTGTGGGTATTGTTCGCGGGCTTCCCGGGGGTACTGTGTATTTGACATATCTTGTCCAAGATTTTGTTTAAGTTGGATAGCTCGTCCCTGTTATCCTCGAGGGGCGGCTTTCTCAGATTCTGCCGCGAGCTTTTGAATCCGGCGTTGACCGCCGTGCTCTTTGGGCTGTTTCCCTTATTCCGGCGCTGGTCCTTGCTGCGTCGGGGTTTTCTGTTTCCATCCCTAACTTCGGATGTACTTGGGTCGCTGGTGCTACATCTTGCCAACCAGCTGTCCTCTCCTGCGCAAAAGAGGGTCATGAGGCTTGCAATGCGGCCATTGTTCTTGGCTTTTCTTGGCCGAGGTGTTTGGCGAGCCATTCGTCTCGAATGTTGTGCTTAAAAGCTGCTAGGGCTTCGGCGTCCGGACAGTCGACTATCTGATTCTTTTTAGTAAGAAATCTATTCCAGAATTTCCGGGCTGACTCTCCGGGCTGTTGATTTATGTGACTGAGATTGTCTGCATCCGGAGGGCGGACATAGGTCCCTTGAAAATTTGCCCGGAAAGCATCCTCAAGCTCTTCCCAACTTCCAATGGTGTTTTCGGGAAGGCTTTTGAGCCAATGCCGGGCTGGCCCTTTAAGCTTGAGGTGTAAGTATTTTATGGCGTGGAGGTCATCTCCTCTGGCCATGTGTATGTGGAGGATATAATCCTCGATCCAGACCCTAGGTTCTGTTGTTCCATCGTACGCCTCTATGTTTACGGGCTTGAATCCGCTGGAAATTCATGGTCCAGCACCTCATCGGTGAAACATAGGGGGTGTGCGGCACCCCTGTATTTGGGTGTGCCGTGATGTTCGGATATTTGTTGTGTTGCATTGCTTACTAGAGCTTGCTTTCTTGGCCCGTATATAGATCTGGCTGGGCCGTCTTTTTGATGTGGATCCTTTGGTGGATCGCGTGCCGGCTTTTGTGCGGCGCCGCTTGCCGCTCCATGCTGGCCATGCGGTCGTCCATCCAACCGGATGGCTTTCCTATTTTTTGACTACGGGGGCTCTAAGGCCTCCTCGTCAAATTCAGGCAGTAGATTTCGCTTTGGATAGCTTTTTGTGCAGCGACTGCCGGCATATTTGTCTGCGGTGTTGCGTACTTTGCTCCATCTGATTCTGAGTGCATCTTCCACAGTTTTGAGCTTCCGCTTCTGCTTTTTCAGGCTATGCGCAGTGGCGACAAGCCTTTTGTGGAGGTTCTTCTACTCCATGAGTTTATCTGGCGTAAGGTTGTCCGGATTGTTGTTTTCGCCGGGGACGGGGTGTTCGGTTTGTTTATCCAAGTTTCCCTGTTCGGACGCTTGCTCGAAGGCATGTTCGTCGTCCACCGGCTCATCCTACTCTATGGCTGGGTCTGTATGGCTGTTGTCTCTGTCGAGGCGAGGCTTGGAGCGGTGCTTACGTCGCCGCTTTGATTGCTTTTCGAGTGAACGATCCCTCGTTGCATCCCTGTGTTCCTCGTCGTCGCTTCCTTTGGGTGTGTCCACCATGTATACATCATGAGATGAGGTGGCTGTCCAGTGCCTTATAGGCGTTGGTTCGTGTTCATCTCCTACATCGTCGTCCATACCGTCGATGTCTTCGGAGTCGAAGTCGAGCACGTTGTTTAAATTATCGACAGTGGCTACGAAGTGGGTGGTGGGTGGGCTTTGAATTTCTTCATCATCCGCATCCCAACCTTGTTGACCATAGTCCGGCCAGGGCTCTCTTGATAGAGAGAGAGACTTTAGTGAACTCAGAGTATCGCCGAAGGGCGAGTGCTGAAGATGTCCGCGGCAGTGAACTCCATGATCAGCGCCCAATCGGGTTCGATCGGTCGGGGCGCGGAGGGCTCGGAGTCTGGAGAGGAGTCCGGCTCCTTGGAGTCACGGGCTTCGCAGAGAATAAGGCTGGTGTTCGGCTCGATCGCCGTAGATATTGCAGCCCCTGAGGCGGTGTCTAACCACCCATCCTCGGTTGGTGTGATTGGCTCCGAGCTAGGGGTCGGAGCGGACACAGGTGCAGCCTCCAGGGCACTGTTCGGCGGCAGAGCTAAATCATGTCCATCGTGACAGTGCGGCGCGCTCGGCTGTGGCTCGAACCTGTCGAAGATCAAGTCTTCGCGGATGTCGGCCGTGTAGTTCAAACTTCCAAATCTGACCTCATGGCCAGGGGCGTAGCTTTCGATCTGCTCCAGATAACCAAGCGAATTGGCCCGCAGTGCAAAGCCGCCGAATACAAAGATCTGTCCGGGGAGAAAAGTCTCACCCTAGATCGCATCGCTGTTGATGATCGGAGAAGCCATCGGGCCTAAAAGCGACGACACAGAGGAACTCTCAATGAAAGCACCAATGTCGGTGTCAAAACCGGCGGATCTCGGGTAGGGGGTCCCGAACTGTGCGTCTAGGTCAGATGGTAACAGGAGGCAGGGGACATGATGTTTTACCCAGGTTCGGGCCCTCTTGATGGAGGTAAAACCCTACGTCCTGCTTGATTAATATTGATGATATGGGTAGTACAAGAGTAGATCTACCACGAGATCAGAGAGGCTAAACCCTAGAAGCTAGCCTATGGTATGATTGTTGTTCGTCCTACGAACTAAAACTCTCCGGTTTATATAGACACCGGAGAGGGCTAGGGTTACACAGAGTCGGTTACAATGGTAGGAGATCTACATATCCGTATCGCCAAGCTTGCCTTCCACGCCAAGGAAAGTCCCTTCCGGACACGGGACGAAGTCTTCAATCTTGTATCTTCATAGTCCAGGAGTCCGGCCAAAGGTATAGTCCGGCCATCCGGACACCCCCTAATCCAGGACTCCCTCACCTACACCAACTAGAGAGGAAGCTAATGATGATGATCATGAAACTTCAGATCAAGTAATTACTGGACCACATAGGCCGAAGAGAGCACGTTACGCACCAGAGTGGTATGGTAATCCTGTCCTGGAAGTCATGTTTCTAGACCATGGCGAACCTACGAACTATGAAGAAGCTATGATGAGCCCAGATTCCGATAGATGCCTTGAGGCCATGAAATCTGAGATAGGATCCATGTATGAGGACAAAGTGTGGACTTTGGTGGACTTTCCCGATGATCGGCAAGCCATTGAGAATAAATGGATCTTCAAGAAGAAGACAGATGCCGATGGTAATATCACCATATACAAAGCTCGACTTGTTGCGAACGGTTTTTGACAAGTTCAAGGAGTTGACTATGATGAGACATTCTCACCCGTAGCGATGCTTAAGTCAGTCCGAATCATGTTAGCAATTGCCGCATTTTATAATTATGAAATCTGTCAAATGGATGTCAAAAACTGCATTCCTTAATGGATATTAAAGAAGAGTTGTATATGATGCAACTAGAAGGTTTTGTCGATCCTAAAGGTGCAAACAAAGTGTGCAAGCTCCAACGATCCATCTATGGACTAGTGCAAGCATCTCGGAGTTGGAATATGTGCTTTGATGAGGTGATCAAAGCATATGGTTTTTGTTGGGAAACATAGCATGCAATTTCAAAAAATTCCTATGCTCACGCAAGACCTATCTAGGAGATGCATAGCAACGAGAGGGGGGGGGGGAGCATATTCATACCATTGAAGATCGCAAAGCGGAAGCATTTATCAACGCGGTTGATGTAGACCTAGACCTTCACGATCCGTCCCGATCAAGTACCGAACGTACGACACCTCCGCGTTCAGCACAAGTTCAGCTCGATCACGTCCCCGCCTTCTTGATCCAGCAAGACGGGCGAAGTAGTAGATGAGTTCCGGTAGCACGACGACATGGTGATAGTGTTGGTGAAGAATAATCTCCGTAGGGCTTCGCCAAGCACAACAGAAACTATGACAGAGGCTAAACTAGAGCGTACGGGGTTGTCGGCACACGACTTGGTGATTCTTGATGTGTTCCAGGTGCTAGCCCTGCCCCTCTATTTATATGTTGAGCCCTGGGGTTAGAACTTGGAGTAAAAGCCTTCTCAAAGTCGGTTTTGCCTGCAAGGAAGAGTCGTTCTCAGACATCCGGGACCAAACGCCACGGTCCTTAGCATCTGCTACCTCTTGAGCACTGCGTTGGTTTTCCCCGAAGAGGAAGGGATGATGCAGCAAAGTAGCGTAAGTATTTCCCTCAGTTTTGAGAACCAAGGTATCAATCCAGTAGGAGGCTACGTGCCAGTCCCTCGCACCTGCACAAAACAAATGAATCCTCGCGACCAACGCGATAAGGGGTTGTCAATCCCTACATGGCCACTTACGAGAGTGAGATCTGATAGATATGATAAGATAATATTTTTTGGTATTTTTGTAATAAAGATGCAAAGTAAAGTAAAAGCAAAGTAAAAAGCAAATGAGATAACTAAGTAGTAGGAGATTAATATGATGAAGATAGACCCGGGGGCCATAGGTTTCACTAGTGGCTTCTCTCAAGAGCGTAAGTATTCTACGGTGGGTGAACAAATTACTGTTGAGCAATTGACAGAATTGAGCATAGTTATGAGAATATCTAGGCATGATCATGTATATAGGCATCACGTCCGAGACAAGAAGACCGACTCCTGCCTGCATCTACTACCATTACTCCACTCATCGACCGCTATCCAGCATGCATCTAGAGTATTAAGTTAAAAACAGAGTAACGCCTTAAGCAAGATGACATGATGTAGAGGGATAAAGTCATGCAATATGATGAAAACCCCATCTTGTTATCCTCGATGGCAACAATACAATATGTGCCTTGCTGCCCCTACTGTCACTGGGAAAGGACACCGCAAGATTGAACCCAAAGCTAAGCACTTCTCCCATTGCAAGAAAGATCAATCTAGTAGGCAAAACCAAACTGATAATTCAAAGATACTTGCAAAGATAACCAATCATACATAAAAGAATTCAGAGAAGATTCAAATATTGTTCATAGATAGACTTGATCATAAACCCACAATTCATCGGTCTCAACAAACACACCGCAAAAAGAAGATTACATCGAATAGTTCTCCACAAGAGAGGGGGAGAACATTGTATTGAGATCCAAAAAGAGAGAAGAAGCCATCTAGCTAATCACTATGGACCCATAGGTCTGAGGTGAACTACTCACACTCATCGGAGGGGCTATGGTGTTGATGTAGAAGCCCTCCGTGATTGATGCCCCCTCCGGCGGAGCTCCGGAACAGGCCCCAAGATGGGATCTCGTGGATACAGAAAGTTGCGACAATGGAATTAGGGTTTTGGCTCCGTATTTGATCATTTGGGGGTACGCAGGTATACATAGGAGGAAGGAGTACATCGGTGGAGCAACATGGGGCCCACGAGGGTGGAGGGCGCGCTTGGGGGGTGGGCGCGCCCCCTACCTCGTGGCTTCCTCTTTTGTGTCTTGACGCAGGGTCCAAGTCTCCTGGGTCTTGTTCTTTGAGAAAATCACGTTCCCCAAGGTTTCATTCTGTTTGGACTCTGTTTGATATTCCTTTTCTTCGAAACCCTAAAACAGGCAAAAAACAACAATGCTGGGCTGGGCCTCCGGTTAATAGGTTAGTCCCAAAAATAATATAAAAGTGGATAATAAAGCCCAATAATGTCCAAAACAGTAGATAATATAGCATGGAGCAATCAAAAATTATAGATACATTGGAGACGTATCAAGCATTCCCAAGCTTAATTCCTACTCGTCCTCGAGTAGGTAAATGATAAAAACAGAATTTTTGATGCGGAGTGCTACTTGGCATAATTTTAGTGTAATTCTTCTTAATTGTGGTATGAATATTCAGATCCAAAAGATTCAAGACAAAAGTTCATATTGACATAAAAATAATAATACTTCAAGCATACTAACAAAGCAATTATGCCTTCTGAAAAAAAACATGGCCAAAGAAAGTTATCCCTACAAAATCATATAGTCTGGCTATGCTCTATCTTCACCACACAAAGTATTTAAATCATGCACAACCCCGATGAAAAGCCAAGCAATTGTTTCATACTTTTGACATTCTCAAAAACTTTTTCAATCTTCACGCATTACATGAGCGTGAGCCATGGATATAGCACTATAGGTGGAAAAGAATGGTGGTTGTGGAGAAGACAAAAAGGGAGAAGATAGTCTCAGATCAACTAGGCGTATCAACGGGCTATGGAGATGCCCATCAATAGATATCAATGTGAGTGAGTAGGGATTGCCATGCAACGGATGCACTAGAGCTATAAGTATATGAAAGCTCAAAAAGAAACTAAGTGGGTGTGCATCCAACTTGCTTGCTCATGAAGACCTAGGGCATTTTGAGGAAGTCCATCATTGGAATATACAAGCCAAGTTCTATAATGAAAAATTCCCACTAGTATATGAAAGTGACGAAATGAGAGACTCTCTACTATGAATATCATGGTGCTACTTTGAAGCACAAGTGTGGTAAAAGGATAGTAGCATTGCCCCTTCTCTCTTTTTCTCTCATTTTTTGGGCCTTTTCTCCTTTTTTATGGCCTCTTTTCTTTCTCTTTTTTTCGTCTGGAGTCTCATCCCGACTTGTGGGGGAATCATAGTCTCCATCATCCTTTCCATACTGGGACAATGCTCTAATAATGATGATCATCACCCTTCTATTTTCTTACAACTCAACAATTACAACACGATACTTAGAACAAAATATGACTCTATATGAATGCCTCTGACAGTGTACCGGGATATGCAATGACTCATGAGTGACATGTATGAAAGAATTATGAACGGTGGCTTTGCCACAAATACTATGTCAACTACATGATCATGCTAAGCAATATGACTATGATGGAGTGTGTCATAATAAACGGAATGGTGGAAAGTTTCATGGCAATATATCTCGGAATGGCTATGGAAATGCCATAATAGGTAGGTATGGTGGCTGTTTTGAGGAAGGTATATGGTGGGTGTATGATACCGGCGAAAGGTGCGCGCTATTAGAGAGGCTAGCAATGGTGGAAGGGTGAGAGTGAGTATAATCCATGGACTCAACATTAGTCATAAAGAACTCATATACTTATTGCAAAAATCTACAAGTTATCGAAGCAAAGTATTAAGCGCATGCTCCTAGGGGGATAGATTGGTAGGAAAAGACCATCGCTCGTCCCCGACCGCCACTCATAAGGAAGACAATCAATAAATAAATCATGCTCCGACTTCATCACATAACGGATCACCATACGTGTATGCTACGGGAATCACAAACTTTAACACAAGTATTCTTCAAATTCACAACTCCTCAACTAGCACAACTTTAATATCACCATCTTCATATCTCAAAACAATTATGAAGCATCAAACTTCTCATAGTATTCAACACACTCATAAGAAAGTTTTATTATTAATCTTGTATACCAAGCATATTAGGATTTTAAGCAAATTACCATGCTATTTAAGACTCTCAAAATAATATAAGTGAATGAGAGATCAATAGTTTCTATAAAACAAATCCACCACCGTCCTCTAAAAGATATAAGTGAACTACTAGAGCAAAACTATATAACTCAAAAGATATAAGTGAAGCACATAGAGTATTCTAACAAATTCCAAATCATGTATGGCTCTCTCAAAAGGTGTGTACAGCAAGGATGATTGTGGTAAACTAAAAATTAAATACTCAAATCATACAAGATGCTCCAAGCAAAACACATATCATGTGGCGAATAAAAATATAGCTCCAAGTAAAGTTACCGATAGAAGTAGACGAAAGAGGGGATGCCTTCCGGGGCATCCACAAGCTTTGGCTTTTAGGTGTCCTTAGATTATATTGGGGGTGCCATGTGAATCCCCAAGCTTAGGCTCTTGCTACTCCTTGTTCCATAATCCATCAAATCTTTACCCAAAACTTGAAAACTTCACAACACAAAACTCAAAGTAGAAAATCTCATGAGCTCCGTTAGCGAAAGAAAACAAAAGACCACTTCAAGGTACTGTAATGAACACATTCTTTATTTATATTGGTGTTAAACCTACTGTATTCCAACTTCTCTATGGTTTTAAACTATTTTACTAGCCATAGATTCATCAAAATAAGCAAAAAACACATGAAAAACAGAATCTGTCAAAAACAGAACAGTCTGTAGTAATCTGTAGCTAGCGCAGGATCTGGAACCCCAAAAATTCTAAAATAAATTTCTGGACGTGAGGAATTTATATATTAATCTTCTGCAAAAGTAATTAACTAAATATCACTTTCCAAATAAAAATGGCAGCAGTTCTCGTGAGTGCTAAAGTTTCTGTTTTTTACAGCAAGTGTAACAAGACTTTCCCCAAGTCTTCCCAATGGTTCTACTTGGCACAAACACTAATTACACACAAAAAACACAACAAAAAAAGAGGCTAGATAAATTATTTATTACTAAACAGGAGCGGAAAGCAAGGAATAAAAATAAAATTGGGTTGCCTCCCAACAAGCGCTATCGTTTAACGCCCCTAGCTAGGCATAACAAGCAAGGATAGATCTAGGTATTGCCATCTTTGGTAGGCAATCCATAAGTGGATCTCATAATAGATTAGTAAGGTAATTTAATTTTATTTCTAGGAAAGTGTTCCATGCCTTTCCTTATTTGAAATTGGAATCTAATATTTCCTTCCTTCATATCAATAATTGCACCAATCGTTTTAAGGAAAGGTCTACCAAGAATAATAGGATGCGAAGGATTGCAATCTATGTCAAGAACAATAAAATCTACGGGCACATAATTCCTATTTGCAACAATAAGAACATGATTAATTATTCCCATAGGTTTCTTAATAGTGGAATCCGCAAGGTGCAAGTTTAGAGAGCAATCATCAAAATCACGGAAACCTAACAAATCACAGAAAGTCTTTGGAATCGTGGAAACACTAGCACCCAAATCACATAAATCATAGCATTCATGATCTTTGATTTTAGTTTTAATAGTTGGTTCCCACTCATCATAAAGTATTCTAGGGATAGAAACTTCCAATTCAAGTTTTTCTTCATAAGATTGCATCAAGGCATCAACGATATGTTTAGTAAACGCTTTATTTTGACTATAAGCGTGAGGAGAATTTAGCACGTGTTGTAACAAGGAAATACAATCAATAAAAGATAAATTTTCATAGTTAAATTCCTTGAAATCCATAATAGTGGGTTTATCAACATCTAGGGTTTTAATTTCTTCCATACCACTTTTATCAATTTTAGCATCAAGATCAAAAAATTCCGTATTCTTGGAACGCCTTCTAGGTAAAGGTGGATCATATTCAGTACCATCATTATCCAGATTCATATTGTAAAACAAAGATTTAATAGGGGACACATTAATAACTTTTAGATCTTCATCTTTATTTTCATAGGAACTATAAGAACACGCTCTTATAAAGGCATCTTTCTTAGCACGCATCCTAGCAGTTCTTTCTTTGCACTCATCAATGGAAATTCTCATGGCTTTGAGAGACTCATTGATATCATGCTTAGGAGGAATAGATCTAAGTTTCAAAGAATCAACATCAAGAGAAATTCTAACAATGTTCCTAGCCAACTCATCAATCTTAAGAAATTTTTCTTCAATCAAAGCATTAAAATTCTTTTGCAAAGTAATAAATTCTTTAATATTAGATTCAAAATCAGAGGGCATCTTATTATAATTTCCATAAGAATTGTTGTAGGAATTACCATAATTATTAGAGGGATTACTAGGATAAGGCTTATGATTGAAATTTCCTCTATATGCATTGTTACCAAAATTGTTCCTACCAACAAAATTCACATCCATAGATTCATTATTATTCTCAATCAAAGTAGACAAGGGCATATCATTAGGATCAGAAGAAACACTCTTACTAGCAAATAATTTCATAAGTTCATCTATCTTTCCACTCAAAACATTAATTTCTTCTATCGCATGCACCTTTTTATTTGTAGATCTTTCAGTATGCCATTGAGAATAATTAACCATAATATTATCTAGGATTTTAGTAGCTTCTCCTAAAGTGATTTCCATAAAAGTGCCTCCCGCGGCCGAATCTAAAAGATTTCTAGAAGCAAAATTCAATCTGGCATAATTTTTTTGTATAATCATCCACAAATTAAAACCATGAGTAGGGCAATTACGTATCATTAGTTTCATTCTCTCCCAAGCTTGTGCAACATGTTCATGATCAAGTTGCTTAAAATTCATAATATCATTTCTAAGAGAGATGATCTTAGCGGGAGGAAAATACTTAGAGATAAAAGCATCTTTGCATTTGTTCCATGAATCAATACTATTTTTAGGCAAAGACGAAAACCAAGCTTTAGCACGATCTCTAAGCGAAAAAGGAAATAGCTTCAATTTAACAATATCATTATCCACATCTTTCTTATTTTGCATATCACACATATCAATGAAGCTATTTAGATGGGTAGCGGCATCTTCACTAGGAAGGCCGGAGAACGGATCTTTCATGACAAGATTCAGCAAAGCAGTATTAATTTCACAAGATTCGGCATCGGTAACAGGAGCAATCGGAGTGCTAATAAAATCTTTGTTGTTGGTATTGGTGAAGTCACACAATTTAGTGTTATCTTGAGCAATCGTGACAAGCAAGAAAACTAACACACAAGCAAAAAAGCAAGCAGGCAAAAAGAGGCGAATAGAGAAAAAGAGGGAGGATAGAGAGAGAGGGCGAATAAAACGGCAAGGGTGAAGTGGGGGAGAGGAAAACGAGAGGCAAATGGAAAATAGTGTAATGCGGGAGATAAGGGTATGTGATGGGTACTTGTTATGTTGACTTTTGCGTAGACCTCCCCAGCAACAGCGCCACAAATCCTTCTTGCTACCTCTTGAGCACTGCGTTGGATTTCCCCGAAGAGGAAGGGATGATGGAGCAAAGGAGCGTAAGTATTTCCCTCAGTTTTGAGAACCAAGGTATCAATCGAGTAGGAGGCTACGTGCTAGTCCCTCGCACCCGCACAAAACAAATAAATCCTCGCAACCAACGCGGTAAGGGGTTGTCAATCCCTACACAGCCAGTTACGAGAGTGAGATCTGATAGATATGATAGGATAATATTTTTTGGGTATTTTTGTGATAAATATGAAAAGTAGAGTAAAAGCAAAGTAAAAAAGCAAAGGAGATTAATATGATGAAGATAGACCCGGGGGCCATAGATTTCACTGGTGGCTTCTCTCGAGGGCATAAATATTCTACGGTGGGTGAACAAATTATTGTTGAGCAATTGACAGAATTGAGCATAGTTATGAGAATATCTAGGCATGATCATGTATATAGGCATCACGTCCAAGACAAGTAGACCGACTCCTGCCTGCATCTACTACTATTACTCCACTCATCGACCGCTATCCAGCATGCATCTAGAGTATTAAGTTAAAAACAGAGTAACACCTTAAGAAAGATGACATGATGTAGATGGATAAAGTCATGCAATATGATGAAAACCCCATCTTGTTATCCTCGATGGCAACAATACAATATGTGCCTTTCTGCCCCTACTGTCACTAGGAAAGGACACCGCAAGATTGAACCCAAAGCTAAGCACTTCTCCCATTGCAAGAAAGATCAATCTAGTAGGCCAAACCAAACTGATAATTAGAAGAGACTTGTAAAGTTAACCAATCATACATAAAAGAATTCAGAGAAGATTCAAATATTGTTCATAGATAGACTTGATCATAAACCCACAATTCATCGGTCTCAACAAACACACCACAAAACAAGATTACTCGAATAGTTCTCCACAAGAGAGGGGGAGAACATTGTATTGAGATCCAAAAAGAGAGAAGAAGCCATCTAGCTAATAACTATGGACCCGTAGGTCTGAGGTGAACTACTCACACTTCATCGGAGGGGCTATGGTGTTGATGTAGAAGCCCTCCATGATCGATGCCCCCTCCGGCGGAGCTCCGAAACAGGCCCCAAGATGGGATCTCGTGGATACAGAAAGTTGCGCTGGTGGAATTAGGGTTTTGGCTCCGTATCTGATTGTTTGGGGGTACGTAGGTATATATAGGAGGAAGGAGTACGTCGGTGGAGCAACAGGGGGCCCACGAGGGTGGAGGGCGCACTACTAGGAAAAGGCCTACTAATGGCGCACCTAATTTGGCCATTAATGGCGCATTAGTGGTGCGCCATTAGTGCCACGCCATTAGTATATTTTACTAATGGCGCATCACTGGTGCGCCATTAGTATCTGGTATACTAATGGCGCACCCCAGATGCGCCATTAGTATATACAACAGTGCGCCATTAGTATGCCTCCCAGGGGGCCATGTATACCCAGGTGCTTTGGCATACTAATGGTGCACAACAACAGGATGCGCCATTAGTAACTTCGGCATACTAATGGCGCACTGTTTAATGATGCGCCATTAGTATCCTTTGGCATACTAATGGCGTACTATGATGTGATGCGCCATTAGTATGAATATTAGGTTTTTTTTTAATTTTCTGTTTTTTGCACAGGTTACAAAATGTATAATTGGACAAAATATAGACATCACACATCAACAACAGATTCATCGAATAAAATAGAAGATTAGTCTCTGAATACAATTCATCATTTTAGTCTCCGAATACAATTCATCATATTAGTCTCCGAATTGAAAAGACCGAACAAAGATAGAACATTATATTACAAGTCTCGAGACCTCGAGTTTGTCTTCACATTACAAGTCGGTATCGATCATCTAAACTACCATCACATAGAAGAGAGCTACGTTCATCACGATGAGCATCATCACGATGAAACTCGTCTTCATCCGGTTCCTCCAACGCTCCCTCCCCTCTCCCGCTAGATAGCGGGCGTATCTATATTCGGCCTCGGCCCTAGTGGCGTACCCTTTGTAACTGTTACCGCTGAATCGGTGAACCTGTCTCCGACACTCCTCCCAGTCGTCGTAGACTCCGGGAACCTTACCCTTGTACACGACATACCACGGCATCGCTATGCAGTAGCCAAACGAAACGTTAGTACCAATTCACAGACAATACATAAGCAATATATAAGTATGCAACAGAACGATCGGAAGAGAAAAGCAAGACATTAATAGCATCGATTACATCTAAGTTGAACGACTCTCGGAACCAAAGAGACATACTACAAGTTCATTAAAGTTTAATTACAACATGAGCCAATTGATGTTTCAAAACTAGACACAGCATCACTGCTTTCGACTCGACTCAAGGGACCGGAGCGTGGATGAAGCCGCCGTCTATCGTGGGAGTCATGAAACAACGGGCGTTGTCATCCTGCATTTGTAGGATTGTGTCGATGTCACTGTTGGACAGTTGATTTCTGAGGTAGAACTGCCCCGAGGTACGAAGGACATCTTGATGGATGATTTCTGCAAACTCCGACTGGATGCGAAAGAATTCTTGTCTGATGTCCGCGTCCTGGATTGCCGACACGCTCGCGGCACAATCTTTGAGTCTACTCGGTAGCAGAAGTTGATGATGGTCCCGTACGATCGCCCGCATGTGATGGATGCCGTAGTAGGCACCCTTCTGACCGCCAGGCAGCTGCTTGACGCAGCAGAATGTCGTATTGTGGGAGAACACGTGCTTGCCGTACTTACGAATAGGCCTGGTGAAGGTGCCTCCAGATTTGACGTAGCTGGGGAGAACATCATCAAGAACCTTCTTGACATTTGTGTAGTCTACGTTCGACTGACGGTCCGGGTCGAAATACGTGGCCATGGAATATTTGGGGCTTAGGAGGATGAGCGTGCAATGTGTGTCACTGCAGAAAACACGGAATGTTAAAAGAAAAACGATCGAAATCTAAGAATTCATATGTTACAGGGCAGTTGAGGGGAGGACTTACTCGGGAAAGTAAGGCACGAGGAAGTTATCCTTATCTTGGTTTGCCAGAATGACGCCTTCGAGGTAAGAACTCGCGACTTGCAGGTCCCCAGCGCTGCCCAAGATCTTGGCACGCATGTAGAAGGGGTCGACTATCACGATGTCCGAGGTCTTGTCGCGAATGATCCGCATCTCCATACTCAGCGAAAATAGCCGAACGAAGGTGTAGTGCAGCGGACGAAGGTTCAACATAGCGTGGATGTCATCAAACTGCAGGACGATCGTACCCCCGATGGAGTTATCCACAAAGCCCTTGCCCTCTGGCACCTTGGCCGCAAAAACCGGGTATGCGACATCCTTCTCTCTGAGATGCTGCTTCTCCAAAGAAAGAACACTGTCATGCAAACTCCGCATAGCACCAGTTGCAGCATCGAGCATATTTCTCGGTAGCATCGGCCTACCCGCCACATGCACCCTCCTCGAGATATCCTCAGGTGAAGGTGGCCAGTCCTAAGCACGGATCGTACTCGGTGCCGGCTGGCCCGCACCCTTGTTAGTCTTTCTTTTGCGTGCCTTCTTCTTCTCCTGTAATGGGACCGAGTTCTGCTCACAGACCGCCTTCTTGAGTGTGTTGGGAATGATCATATTTCGCACCTCGCCTATCTGAGGCTCGGTGAAGTCGGCAGCTGGAGGCGTCTCCTGAGAGCTGAACTGCAGACGACGCCTGTTGCAACTTGGCTTCTCCGCGGTACCAGCTAGATCGCGCACGTCTTTTGTTGGGTTGGGTTCTTCAGAAGGAGGCCCCATGAAGTCGCCACCGTACCCATGATCGGCAAAGTACTGATCGACGTTGGCAAATGTATCGTCGTCGTCGTCGTTCTGATCCTGTGCCATATGCATGTTTGGATCCAGTGGCATAGGGATGTCCGGCACTGTTGCGGTGGTCTTGCCATGGGGCCGACTTGGCGCCGGCACGACTGGCGGTGTTGTCTTTGGGGTGGTGTCCCCCACCCCCAAACGAATCTGGCTCTTCGGCCAAAGCAGGGGCCAGCTCAGGCAGGCGCTGAGGGTCATCACGTCATCATCGTCGGCCCCGACGGGTCGAATCGGAGGTAACAACTCGTCGCAGCCTGGCAGCACCCGAACCAGTTGAACCCTAAACAAGTTGGGTGGCATCTGGGTACCGTGGAACAAGGGGTTGCCCGGTTGAACGATTTTGCCCTTGGCGACATCGACCAACTCGTTGTTCACGAAGTGCAGGAGAGTGCACAGAACGTCAGCGGCGTCCTGCGAAAACATGTAGGGCGTCAGGGATGCCCAGTCAAAGGCAAGGAGATGAAGTCCTCGGCCGAGAGAGGCTTAACTAGTTACCGTGATGATGGCGTCGAGCTCGGCTAATGTCGAGGCACCGCCAACGGCGGGCGTGCAGTTGACGGAGGGGCCGCTTGCTGCAGAGGTGCCGGCCGGCGTACACCCGGGTGCATTAATCTCCCGTGCCGGCGTCGGAGACACCAATGCCGCCTCCGCCGGAGACACCAATGGCCCCGCCATCGCGTTCTGCGAGTTACTGGCCGTGAAGCTAGGAATCGGGGGCGGCCCCTGTTGGCCGCCCGCAATCCATGCACTAATCCCTTGGATCAAGGTAGGCACAATGGCGGTGATCGTCGCTCCGAGTTGTTGTTGCACTTGCTCTTGGACAATCTCCGGAATCCGCGCCACCTGTGCCCTGAGTTCTTGAACCTCACGTGCCTGGCTTTCCGAGCTGGTCTTTTTCTCCTTTCGCCCACCAGTGTTATAGTATGACAACCATTTTGCCGACAAGCCTTTGCCGGCCACACGACCAGCTGACGTTGGCTTACTGAGCTTATCCTTGTTCTTCATTACATTCAACTCCCTATTTAGAGTGGTGTCCCAAGGGTTGCTCTTAGTCGACCCCGCGCTACTGCTTTTAGTCGCCTGCGGAAGGAATGTGAACCATTTAGAAATTTGGCTTCATTAATTAGAATGCAACCATATGGAGCTAATTACGCGGGGGTGTATTCCTTACCAGAACAAGCTCAAGCGCCTTGGTCTTCGGATCCGTGGTAAGCTCCTTTGTTTTCGGGTCCATCTTGTACCGGGCCCTGACAAAGTTCCTGGTCTGCTTGTCACCGTATTTATCGAAGAGGGGCGGTAGGCCTTGCTCGGCACGGTCCGCCTCCTCCTTGTCCCATATAGGCTCCGCCACTCTATAACCGCCGGGACCGAGTGTGTGTTCCCCTAAGTTCAGCTCCCGCATTACTTTCCCCCACTTACTTGATTCGGAGTTTGCGGTGCTCGAGCAATTGATCTTGAAGTCGTTGTAGTCATCTTCGGTGATCGAAGGATTTTTCTCCTTGATCTTCTCATAACTCTCACCTTTGTCGATCGTTCTCTTCACATTGCTTTTCCAAGTAGACAGGGCCTTGCTCATCTTCGTGAGGGCAGCATTGTTCACTTTATTCCCTTTGAGGCTTGTGTTTTCAAATTCAGCGGGGAACTTGTATCGTTCATGCAGCTTCGTGAAGAGGAGGTTGCGCAAATTCCCTCGGTCAGGATGCCTCAGGTTCTCGGTGTTGATCGAGACGGTGCTCCGGAGAATGCACCCGAGCTGAAGCGAGTACCCCTTGACTATTCGTTCGGGCGCCGTTGGATTCCCGTCGGAGTCCACTTTAGTAACTTCCTCCTTGAGGGTGCGGAGCACGGTCGGACGCCGGTCCTTCCATTGCCTCTTCGGTTGGCTGCCATCTGTGCGTGCGCCGCCATCATCAGTGGTGGCATCCTCGGCGGCACCATCAGTGGTGGCATCAGTGGGGTCATCCTCGGCGGTACCATCAGTGGTCTCAGGATCGGTGGGGAAGGCGGCGTCCTCATACAAGTGAGGTTGTTCCTCCATCTCCTGGGACAGCTCCCAGAATGCCTTGACGCCCGAACCCCCGGCCTCATCGTTGTTGGCCATGTTTCTCTCTAAATAGGAATGAAGTTTGGTCAAAAAGTTGGTTATTGTCAAGGAACAAGATCTCTAAGTTGACCAAATAACCAAATTCTCAAGGAATGTCGCCAAAAAGTTGGTTATTGTCAAGGAACAATTGAGAGATGTTTGTGATATTGCCTAGGTGTTTTGGGATAGAACCTGTTAGTGTGTTGTTGCTAAGGTCCAAGTCCACGTTCTCAGGGTAACCTAGTTCTTGAGGGGTGTGTCTAGAAAGTTGGTTGCTGCAAAGATACAAGGTTGTGAGTTTGGTCAGATTGCCTATGATGTTTGTGATATTGCCTTGGATCTTGAAGGCACTGTTGCATGATGCAGTGGTTCAGCCAGCATGGGACCTCATCTTTGCAGGCTAATTTTCTAGATTGTAACACTGGGATTTGTGCACAAGCTAAGCTAGCTAAGACAGTAGCTTCCTTGCAACCCACAAAAGACAAAGGAAAAGGGGTGAAAAGGGGGAGATGGTTAGCTTTGATGAGCAGCCAACATCTTCCTAACCCCCTTCTTCTTGTCTCCTCTCACTATCTCTCTCACACACATGGAAGCAAGGGTGTCTGAGTGTGTGAAAAAAATACTAAACTAATCCAACCACTAAAGCAAATTAATTTTTATTTCGATTGAGAATCGGGCACCTTCTAGGTCAAGAAAATTGGGCATGACCTTTGCTAATTTTCTTGACCTAGGAGTGCCCCCTTTCTCAACCGAAACGGAAATTAATCAACGTTTCAGGAGAAAGGGGTCATTTTAGAAGATCACAAGTAGCAGCAGCATCACTTGACAAAATCACAACTAGCAGCAGCATCACAAGTAGTACAGCAGCAACATCATCACAAGTAGTACAGCAGCAGCAGCAGCATCATCACAAGTAATACACTTAGCTACCAGTTCAGAAATACAGCTAAGATAAGATCATCACCACATTTTAGAAACATAGCTCATCATTTTCATTCTTGAAGATAAGACCATCACCACATTTCAGAAATACAGCTTCATAGGTTGTTCTCTGTATGCAAGCAGTAGACCATATATATGTGACATTTTCATCTCTCATTAGCGCTAAGATCTAATGTCTATTTTTGCTCATGCTGATTACTCACTTCAAAATAGGTTGCTTAGTAGTACGAAACAACACACACCAAGCTCCATCAAAAACAGAATAAAAAATGGCCATGTCATGCTTGGCAATAGCACAAGTGACATGAAAATTCAGGAGTAGGAGATCACAAAAGTACAGTCCACAGGTTACTCCAAGTTTCTGAATTTTCAGTAAATTTTCTGTAAGAAAAGAACTAAAAGAAAAGAAATCCTAGGGTTAAAAAATCTGGCGCAAGTCTTAGCAGAACCACAAAATGTTCATCTACTCAAATTAATGTCCAAACAGTGTCATATCTGAAATTAACCTATCATGTTCACTGCTCAAACATGAAGTACCAGCAACCTTCAACAAGAAGTACTCAAACTGTCAAACATGAAGTACAAGCAACCTGCTATGTTAGGAGTACAAGAAGGATCCTGCTGCTGCTCCAAATAGCACTGGGAAACAGACATACTCCAACAGTTGATTGCGTGGTGGTGTTTAGGGATGGAATGCACAAAAATTGCAGGTGGCTCGGCCTACCAGAACCATTGAAACGCAGTGAAACCCGCCCTGACATCGGTCAGTTCCGTGCACAGCACAGACACGTATGCACGTTGCTATGCTAGGGTCCTAGAGCCAACGAGGACACCAAGCAGATAAAATCACCAATGGTTGTCGCAGTTTAGTTTGATTGCTGGTTGGCAGTGCTTTTGCATTATACTATATTCCTAACATTTCAGAATACATTGCATGTTAGTTTCTGTTCAAAAACCAAACCTTGTAAATTTGGACCAGGTTGATTATAGGGAAAAATGTCAATGATATGTTTCTCTATAAACTTGGTGATATTTACAAAGTTTGGCTTGGGGCAAAACTACTGTGGACTATTTTGAATTGGATGGAGTATTTGAAATGCTGTCTGAGGTTCTCAAATAGTTTTCCATCTAGTTTCATGGTTCTCAAAACAGTTTTTCTAGAACAAGATATGTGAATGGGACGGAGATGTGTCTGTTTGGGAGGCATCTCTCCTAAAAAATATGAAGGTTCATGGCTTTCAAGCCAAATGACCAAGTTCATGGCTATATCCATGTCAATTTTATATAATGTGACGATAGTTGGCACAAACATGGTGCTTAGCATGCCAAACAAGATTGCACATGGGAGGTTCTAACTTTTTGTAATAAAAAAATAAATTTTCATTTTTCAAGTGCCAAAAGAGGATTTTTGTGTGAAAAATAAGATGCAAAAGTTCACTTATCTAATTACTAATGGTTTTCGCCAACGAGTTCCAGGCAATTTGATCGGGCTGAGTAATTACATGGGGACAGCTAAAGAACCAACCTAATCAGCTAGAATAATGGCTAGACAAATTAAGCAATCGCACAGTTGGGCATGCATTCCATCCCTAAACAGCACAGGCAGAGAAAGAGTAGGGAAGAGGAGAGGGGGATGGGATTATACCTAGTCTAAGAGACCAAACCAGATGTGCAGCAGAGCTGCTTGTGCCATGGCCAGCAAATCAAAGGTTGGTGGCATCTGACGCGTGCACCTGTGTGAGCAAAGGAAGCCAAAAGCGCATGAGAAAATCAAAGGGAAGGGAATGGAAGGGAAGGGAAGAGAAGAGAAAATCAAGGATTACCTTGACGAGCAGCGGCGTCCCGAGCGAGAAGAAGCGCTGGTGTCTCCCCGCGGCCGGCGACTGATGTGCAGAGGTGGTTGTCTGGGACGGTGCGACGGCGGCGAGGCTTTTTGGGCTCTGGGGGAGAGGAGAGTGCAAGGGAGGGAGAGGGCGTGGGTGAGGGAAGGTGGGGAGAGGGTGAGGGAGAGGGAAGGCGAGGAAAGGGCGAGGGAGGGAGAGGGCGAGGGCGAGGAGAGGGCGGAGAGGGCGAGGCAGGGCGGCGGCGGTGGAGCGAGCGCGGGCGGACGGCATCGGGTTAGGTTTGGGCGAGAGGTGGATCTGGCGAGGGAGGGAGAGAGGCTAGAGGGAGAGGGCGACGGCGGCAGCGGCGCGGTGGAGGGAGGGACGAGGGAGAGGGATCGAGCGGAGGGGGAGAGGGAAGGGGGGATCGGGCACAATACTAATGGCGCACCACCCCTCGGTGCGCCATAAGTACATCCATACTAATGGCGCACCTCACCGTGGTGTGCCATTAGTATTTTTTTTTGATTTCTGCTCGAGCCAACAGGTTATCTTCCACCTGACCTGATCCACACCAAGTTCTCTCTACTAGCTCGACTGGTCAGCAGCCAGTTCTCACACCAGGAGGTCCTGTGTTCAATTCCCAGGCTCCACAATTTTTTTATGCATTTAAAATGCTGTTTGATACTTATTTGTGTTTAAATATGTTTAAACTTGTTTAAATCATAACAGTAATATTTTTTTTATAAGACAGTAATATTTTTTTAAAAAATATCATCAAACAGTAATGCCGGTGGAGCGGGGGAGGGTGCGCGGGGTGCGGGGGGTCGGCGGCGGCGGTTGAGTAGGGGAGGGGTACGGGGGGTCGGCGGCGGCGGTTGATTAGGGGAATCGAGGGTGCGGGGGGTCGGCGGCAGCGGCCGGTGGACCAGGGGGTGCTCGGCGGTGAGGGGGACCGGATCTGGCGAGGTGGGATAGCGATCGAGATGGAGGGGGATCGAGATCGAGTGTCCATGAAATTTAAAAATATTAATGATAGTTCAAAAAGTGCCCATGAAATACAATCGAGAAATGAAGGCTACGATTTAAATACAATCAATCTTAGCTAGCTATCTGTTCACAATCTTCTTGCCCTTCTTTTTCGCAAATGGAGTTCTTCTGTGGAACGGACATCCTTTAGGTAGGGTGGTCCTGCTTCTTCTTGTGGTGTATGCTGCTACTTCATCATCGTCGTCATGTTCGATCCTTGGGTCGCCGTACTTGTCGAAGTCTTGCTCATTGGCTACTCCATCCATTCCGATGATCTTCCTTTTGCCTCTCCTCACGACAACACGACTGGGCTTTGACGGGTCGGTAATGAAGCATTGATCCACTTGGGAAGCCAGTACCCATGGCTCATTTTTCACGGTGACGTTTGCGCCCGCGGTCTTGGATTTGGCTTCGGGTATAACCATGGTGGTGAAATACCGGTCTTCTTTTAGGACGCTCTTGGCCCATCTGACACGGAACATCGGGACCTTCTCTCCAGCGTAGCTCAGCTCCCAGATCTCCTCGATCCTTCCATAGTATCTGTCCTTGTCGTTACCGGTGTAGGATTCCATCGTTACCCCGGAGTTCTGATAACCATCGCTCTTCATGTCCTTGGCCTCGGTGTAGAATGTGTAGCCGTTGATATCGTACGCCTCATAGGTCATCAGGTTGTGCTCGGCGCCCTATGACAAGGCGACTATGAGTTGTTCTTCCGCGGAAGAATCCTCATGTAAAGGGTACGACAGAAGCTTCTGCTTGAACCAATGCGTGAAACATGAGTTGTGCTCTTTGAGTATATCTCCGTTCGTCCTCTGTTGGCCTCGGTCATTGTACGTCTTCTTAATAAAGGTTTTGTGCTGTACCACCCATGGATCGACCACATCTATGTGTTGTAGCGCGACTAGGTTTGCTCTTTCAAAGTCGGCGAGTTGACCCTCGAAGTCGACATGCATTTCGCGACGACCCTTACGGTGACCCCATCCAGCGAGCCTGCCGAGGTGCCTGTTGACGGGCAGACCAACGGGGTTCTCGATGCCTAGATAATTCGTGCAGTAGGAGATGCACTCTTCGGTCAGAAAGCCCCTGGCTATGCTTCCCTCTGGACGTGACATGTTGCGAATGTATCCTTTGATGACACCATTCATCCTTTCGAACGGCATCATGCTGTGCAGGAACGTCGGCCCGAGTTGGATGATATCGTCCATGATATGGACCAGCAGATGCACCATAACGTCGAAGAATGCGGGCGGGAAGTACATCTCAAGCTCGCATAGTATCACCACGATCTCTTCCTGTAGCCTTCTGAGTTGCCTCACGCCAACAGACTTCCGAGAGATGACATCGAAAAAGTTGCATAGGCCAAATAGGGTTTCACGGATGTGCGCGTCCATGATCCCACAGATTGCAACTGGAAGTATCTGCGTCATCAGCACGTGACAGTCGTGAGACTTCATCCCGCTGAACTTCAGCTTCGCTGGGTCTAGGTATCTGCTTATCTTCCCCGCGTAACCGTAAGGAAGTTTTACTCCTACGAGGCAGGTGAAAAACTGCTCGATCTCCTCCTGACTTAGAGTGAAGCACGCGGGAGGGTAGTCATTTCCGGTCTTCTTGGCCTTTTTGCCTTTGCGACGACTTTCCGTGTCCTGCTTCGCCTCATCATCATCATCATCATCATCATCATCATGATCATCATATATAGCGTGAAGCTCCTGCCTGATGCCCATTGGTTTCAAGTCTGCCCTTGCTTTCGGCCCATCTTTGGTCCTCTCTGGCATGTTGAGCAGGGTACCAAGCAGACTCTCGCACACGTTCTTCGTGATATGCATGACATCAAGGCTGTGAGGCACACGGTGGATCTTCCAGTACGGCAAGTCCCAGAAAACAGACCTCGTTTTCCATACCTTCAGCAGTGGCTCTGGCACCTTTCGCTTCTTTCCCGGCTCTGGCGCCTTTTGCTTCTTTCCCGGCAGTGGGCAATCTTTCCAATTTTTCAACAGCTCATCTATTTCCTCGCCGCTCCTCGTATGCGGGCGTCCTCGGGGTTCGGTTTCACCATCGAACAGATCCTTGCGTTTTCTCCACGGGTCATCGTCGCGAAGCCACCTTCGATGTCCCATGAACACGGTTTTCGAAGACCCGAGATCTCTATCTAGCTGGTGATACGTTGTGTCATCCATGCACCTGACGCATCCAGAAAATCCGTGGACCACCTGCCCCGCGACATATCCGTAACCGAGATAGTCGTGCACCGTCGTGAGCAGCGCGGCTCTCATAGGGAAATATTCTTTCTCTGCGGCGTCCCACGTATTGGCTAGCGTTTTCCACAGCGTGTCAAGCTCCTCTTTCAGCAGCCCCAGATACATATTGATGTCATTCCCTGGTTGTTTCGGTCCTTCAATTAGCATACTCATGTGAATGTACTTCCTCTTCATGCACAACCAGGGGGGAAGGTTGTACATCCACACAAATACAGGCCAGGTGCTATGTGTGCTTCTCTGGCTGCCAAACGGATTGACTCCATCGGTGCTCGCGCCCAGCATGATGTTCCCTGGATCGTTCCCAAATTCTAGGTCTTCGAAGTTCAATGCTTGCCACTGGCTCGTATCCTTAGGGTGACTCAGCATCTTGTCTTTTTTATCTATCTCCGGATCATTTGCGTCATCTTCTCGCTTCTTCTCCTCCCTATCCGCGTGCCAACGCAGGAGCTTTGCTACCTTAGGGTCCGTGAAATACCGCTACAGACGAGGAGTGATCAGAAAGTACCACACCACTTTTCGAGGAGCTTTCTTCCTCTTCTTGTATCGAGTGACGCCGCACACCGGACATATGGTAGACTCCGCGTGCTCGTCCCGATAAATGATGCAATTGTTCATGCACACATGGTATTTCACGTGCGGTAAATCCAGAGGACACACGATTTTCTTTGCCTCCTCCAAACTGGTCGGGCACTTGTTCCCCTTGGGAAGACGTTCGTGCCAGAATGACATGTTCTCGTCGAAGGATGCGCCGGTCATTTTGTGTTTTACCTTCATCTCCAGAGCCATGAGCGTTACTTTCAGGCGGGTATCCTCGGGCCTGCATCCTTCATACAATGGAGTAACCGCGTCTAACTCAAGTTGATCCATCTTGGCTTTCTCTCGGGCGGCAGCTCTTGCGTTATCCGTCTGCTTGAGAAGCAGCTCTTGAATATGAGGGTCCTGCACCCATCCCATCGATGGTCCAGCGTCGTCTGCTCCGCCGGCATCATCATCTTCATGATCATGCCCGTCGTCTGCTCCGGCATCTTCCTCATCATCATGTCCTGCATCTTCTACATGATGACTGTGTACAGCATCACCGTCGTGATCATCTCCTGGGGATTCTTCGTCTTCTCGCCCACCCGAGCCGTGGTGGTTGTCTTGCTGCCCTTCCTCATTTCTTGCCCGGCCCCCATGGACGACTTCGTAGTCATCTTCATCACCTTGCCACCGATAGCCATCCATGAAACCATGCAAGAGCAGGTGGTCCCGCACCTACCCGGATTCCGTGTCCGCAATAAGGCTCTTCAGCTTGCATCTTCGACACGGACATCTTATCTCCGTCTCATTCTTTTGAAGCATCTCGGCCTTCGCAGACCTCAAAAACCTATTCACGATGCCTTCGGTCATCATGCGGACCATGGTCGCCTGCGGGGTAGAGCAAAATGATATTTTAGAACCAAGAAAAAAATTTGGCATGACTTTCCCTAAAAATAGGACCAAAAAGAATGCTTAATGCCAAAATTCTCGCCGAAACGGAAATGAATCAACATTCCGGCAAAATATTGGCAACTATCGCATTTCAAATACCGGTACACCTCCAAACACAAATACATATGCAACACCACAAACATATGCAACATCACGAACATACATAGATCTAGCTAGGCCATAAAAAGTGCATGTGCACATTGTTGTAGGGAGAACAACATAAATATAGCTTCCCCCCGTACTTACCTATCAAAACAAGGTAATTTAACCACTTAAATTGAATGAATCTATGGTGGAAATGAGGTGAAAAAGAGGAGGCACCCGAGACAAGGAGGAGGTGGAGAGAATGAAGTGGGGAGAAAGTGAGTGTGGGTAGGAGAGGCTGTCCAAAATATCTTGTTGCTGCCCACTTACTAATGGCGCACCAACTCTAAATGAGCCATTAGTAATCCAGGTTACTAATGGCGCACCTTCTTGTGGTGCGCCATTACTAGTTTTGCAAAAAAAACATACTAATGGCGCACTGTCCCACAGTGCGCCATTACTAGTTTAAACTAGTAATGGCGCACGGTGGAACAGTGCGCCATTAGTAGTTTTGCAAAAAAGGGAATAAAAAATATAATAAAAAAACAACATTAGTGGCGCACTTTTCGGCAGGTGCACCATTACTAGTTACAACTAGTAATGGCGCACTATGTCTGGATGCGCCATTAGTATGTTTGGATAGGCACACTAGTTAAATTTTTTTTTGATACTAATGGCGCACCCTGGGCCAGGTGCGCCATTAGTAGTTTCAACTCTAATGGCGTATCAGAAGGTGGTGCGCCATTAGTATATACTAATGGCGCACCGCTTGTCTGGTGCGCCATTAGTGTCAATCCCATCTATAGCCCTTTTTCTAGTAGTGGCGCGCCTGGGGGGTAGGCGCGCCACCTACCTCGTGGCCTCCTCTTTTGTGTCTTGACGTAGGGTCTAAGTCTCGCGAGTGTTGTCCGTTGAGAAAATCACGTTCCCGAAGGTTTCATTCCGTTTGGACTCCGTTTGATATTCCTTTTCTTCGAAACCCTAAAACAGGCAAAAAACGACAATTCTAGGCTGGGCCTCCGGTTAATAGGTTAGTCCCAAAAATAATATAAAAGTGGATAATAAAGCCCAATAATGTCCAAAACAGTAGATAATATAGCATGGAGCAATAAAAAATTATAGATACGTTGGAGACGTATCAACTACCATGGGGTCCTGTTCATCCAACCCCCCACCAGGAACTGTTCATCAAGGGAAGGAGGCAGCAGGGTTCGATCGGCTTCTTCAACTTATCTATAATTTTTGATTGCTCCATGCTATATTATCTACTGTTTTAGACATTATTGGGCTTTATTTTCCACTTTTATATTATTTTTGGGACTAACCTATTATCCGGAGGCCCAGCCCAGAATTGCTATTTTTTGCCTGTTTTAGGGTTTCGAAGAAAAGGAATATCAAACGGAGTCCAAATGGAATGAAACCTTCAGAAACGTGATTTTCTCATCAGATAAGATCCAGGAGACTTGGACCCTCCGTCAAGAAAGCCACGAGGTGGTCACGAGGGTGGAGGGCACGCCCCCTGCCTCGTGGGCCCCTCGAAGCTCCACCGACGTACTTCATCCTCCTATATATATCCATGTACCCCCAAACGGTCGGGGACGGAGCCAAAACCTAATTCCACTGCCGCAACTTTCTGCATCCACGAGATCCCATCTTGGGGCCTGTTCTGGAGCTCTGCCGGAGGGGGCATCGATCACGGAGGGCTTCTACATCATCATCCAAGCCCCTCCGATGAAGTGTGAGTAGTTTACTTCAGACCTACGGGTCCATAGTTAGTAGCTAGATGGCTTCTTCTCTCTTTTTGGATCTCAATACAATGTACTCCCCCTCTCTCGTGGAGATCTATTCGATGTAATCTTCTTTTTGCAGTGTGTTTGTTGAGACCGATGAATTGTGGGTTTATGATCAAGTCTATCTATGAATAATATTTGAATCTTCTCTGAAGTCTTTTATGTATGATTGGTTATCTTTGCAAGTCTCTTCGAATTATCAGTTTGGTTTGGCCTACTAGATTGGTTGTTCTTGCCATGGGAGAAGTGCTTAGCTTTGGGTTCGATCTTGCGATGTCCTTTCCCAGTGACAGAAGGGGCAGCAAGGCACGTATTGTATCGTTGCCATCGAGGATAACAAGATGGGGTTTTTATCATATTGCATGAATCTATCCCTCTACATCATGTCATCTTGCTTAAGGAGATACTCTGTTTTTAACTTAATACTCTAGGTGCATGCTGGATAGCGGTCGATGAGTGGAGTAATAGTAGTAGATGCAGAATCGTTTCAGTCCACTTGTCTCGGACGTGATGCCTATATACATGATTATACCTAGATATTCTCATAACTATGCTCAATTCTGTCAATTGCTCAACAGTAATTTGTTTACCCACCATATAATACTTATGCTCTTGAGAGAAGCCACTAGTGAAACCTATGGCCCCCGGGTCTCTTTCTCATCATATCAATCTCCATCACTTTATTATTGCTTTGCTTTTACTTTGCTTTTACTTTTTACTTTGCTTTTACTTTTTACTTTGCATCTCTATACCAAAAATACCAAAAATATTATTTATCATCTCTATCAGATCTCACTTTCGTAAGTGACCGTGAAGGGATTGACAACCCCTAAGCGCGTTAGTTGCGTTGAGCTATTGTTTTTGTGTAGGTACGAGGGACTCGAGTGTAGCCTCCTACTGGACTGATACCTTGGTTCTCAAAAACCGAGGGAAATACTTACGCTACTTTGCTGCATCATCCCTTCCTCTTCGGGGAAATCCAACGCAGTGCTCAAGAGGTAGCAGTAGTAGAGGCCGTTGCCGCTGGATGAACAAGACCCTGATCGAGCCGGTTGGGGGTGGATGAGCAGGACCCCGTGGATGAACAGTCACAGGTGGAGGCCGGAGGAGGTCGACGGTGGATGAACAGTAGCCCATGGAGGCTGGAGGAGGTCGACGGTGGAGATGAACAGTATCCCGTGGAGTCCCATTTTGCGGTACGCCACACCCCTCCCACTGAACAGGACCCCCATTTCGACCGTATCGCTCCAACACAAGCCTGTTTCCTCCGTTTTGCGGTATGCCACACCCCTCCTGATCAACAGGACCCAATTTCGACCACGGGAGGTCCAAGAGAAGTCCGTTTCCTCCGTTTTGCGGTACGCCAGACCCCTCCCGATGAACATGATCCCGTTTCGACCATGGCCGATCGAACACAAGGCAGTTTCCTCCGTTCCGCGGTACGCCAGGCCTCATTTCGATCGGCTATTCCATCCAAGCCGGTTAGCTCCCGATGAACACCACGTATTCCATTGCCTCTCGATGAACACGACACATTCCGTTGCCTCCCCATGAACATGACCACGATGCAATTTCTCCGTTCCGACCCAACCATGTACACGAGCCCTGGTCGCACGTATGCGCGAGTAGGCATTCGAGACCCCACCCGTATGTACGTACGTGGTCGTATTTACTTTCTTGCACCCTGGCTGTTGTACATATGTGTACATGCTACATGCTCGCCTCTACTATGACACATGCATGCCTCTACTACGAAACGTGCCCTTCCTTACACGGCCACGGTTCATCGTTGCAGCCTGCAGACAGACCGATCGACTAGTATGTACGTACACGTTCACGACCAGAATGACAATGTTACGTACGCTTCGACCAGGTGGGTCCCGACTATTAGGCACTTCCTTGTGTGTGAAGATGTAGCTGGTGGGTCCTAGCAGTCAGGGGGCAAATCATTTTTTTGCCCGTAATATGGACGCACTTCCTTACGTGCGAAGATGTAGCTGGTGCGTCCCAGCAGTCAGGGGGTAACGTTTTTTCGCGAAATACGGTGGCCCGTCCAGTGGGTCCCTGCTGTCAGGTGGAGGAATCATTATTTTCCGCGTAATAAGGAGGCACAACTATGGACCCAACTATCAGCCTCTCCACGTCCAGTACTCTTCCGATGGAAGTCGTTCCTTGACCACGTTGACCACGCCGCACCGAGAGCACCAAGGCGGTGGACGACGGCGAGGCCTAAGAAGGGGACAACGCGGCAGTGGATGCCCACATGGAGAGGAGTATGAGGGCTCACTGGTTCGGCTGTGGTGTGAGGCTGCCATAGCCATAGGGCCTGGCCAGCGATAGGAATAGTAGCGGGCGATGAGGCCTCCACGATAGCATAGCCGGCCACGGGAGGCAGGAGCATGTGGCACGACCGGCGCTGCTTTGGGCGGCTGGAGCAAGAAGACGAGAGGTTGAAGAAGCTCTACGGCGGTTGGATGGACATCGTACAGTCACTGGAGCTATAATTGTTCATATTGACTAAGTTGACAAAGCCCTCCATCCGCGTCAATTTAGTAGGCCCACAAGTCAGCTCCCATATGGTGGGTCCCAGCTAGCAGGGGGAGTATTCATTTTTTTGTGCATAATAAGGAAGCACTTCCTTGCGTGCGAAGATATAGCTGGTGGGTCCGAGCTGTCAGCGGCGGGAACAGTTTTTTTTTGCGAAATACCATGGCCCATCCAGTGGGTCCCAGATGTCAGGTGGAGGAATCATTAGTTTGTGCGTAATAGGGAGGCATTTCCTTGTGTGTGGCCGTGGACCCAGCTGTCAGCCTCTCCACATACAATCCACTTCCGATGGATGTCGTTCATTGACCACGTTGACCACGCCGCACCGAGAGCACCAGGGTGGTGGACGACAGCGAGGCCTAGGAAGGGAACGACACGGAGCCGGGGAAGAGATGGTAGTGGCTGCCCACACGGTGGGGATTATGAGGGTTGACTGGTTCGGTTGCCGTCGCCGGAAAATAATAGGAGGTGTGGGTGAGTAGAGGGATAGACAGGCTAGGGATGCGAGTATAGTGGGTCCGCAAGGCCTGCCCAGAAGCACAGCCGGCCATAGGAGGCGGGAGCAGGCAGTTCCGTCGGCACTGGTTTGGGCAGCTAGAGCAGGAAGATCAGAGACTGAAGAAGCACAATTGTCATTAGATTGACATCTAACGGTCTGACGCTGGTAGAGTCGATTGTTGACTAAGTTTCTTTTTTTGAGAAACCTTGTGTACGCATGAACTTAGTAGGCCCACAAGTCAGCCTCCAAATCTGTGGCAGACAAACATAGAGCCCATTTGCTATTTTTTTAATAATTTGCAGCCCATTTGCTAATTCTTAAGTAATTTATTATATCCCATTTTCTGCCTAGGACCATGGTAAAAAAGATCAACCTTATTTTGCATATTTCGGTGGAGTTCGAACTGTTGTAATCCCGAAATGATAAAAAAAATTAAGAACTTATTGATTTGCCAAAAAATCATTTTATTTTTGTAAGCAAATAAGACATGGGACAATTGAGTTCGTTTAAGGGAAAACCAGTGGTAAAAAAATCAGGGCTGGGAGGGAAAACAACAACAAAAATAAGGATGTAAATATGAAAAGGGAACTTTATGCATTTTCAGTATAATGATACGTGTATATGAACTAGTAAAACTATAGGTAGAGATTGGAAAACGGAAGTAGGACATGGCGTTTCAAGAGGAAAATAGAACTGGGCTGTGTGTTTGATTCAGTAAAAAAACTGTCTGCGGATGTTGTAAGACAAAATATAACTAACGCTGGCATGCCAGAGGCCAGTAGATACCTGCTGGATCTTTGTGCCCCATTGTTGTCATGGGCTGGGCCTGTTAAAAACAAAACCAAGCCTGGGCAGTCTACAGCCCAATTGAAACTTGCTCGACCTGAAAAAACAACATACCCTGCTCAATAAACGAGAGAATTCTGCAAGTACAGACTGATAACTAGGATGCAGCAGGTATATTGATTTTTCATCATGATAATAAGTGCATGCACTTGTTTCGAAAATTTTGGAGAACTGGGAATTCAAACGACAGGTGCTTATGCTACCCATCAAATAAAAATCAGGTGCCTGAAAATTTGTTTCGAAACAAATGATTCAGCTTTATATCCACGTCGACCCTCGGCATGATGGTTGGAATCAAATGCGAAGTTCATACCAAAAGATTGTTAACAACAATACCAACTTGAGGACGACAAGGTAGTACAAGTACCCATACCAAACTAACTTATAATCTTTTTACTCCTGGCCCTAGTGTTCGTCTGGTAGAAAATCTTGCAGAGGACCAGCTCCCGCTCCTTCTCTTGCTCCATGTCCCTGAGATGGTACTGGTACATCACCCAGTTGGTCCTCTAGTGGTTGAAGTTCTTGTTGGTGTGCAGCACCAGAACCTTTTTGCTGCCCGTCTGCCGGCCATTGACCATCACCGGCAAGGTATTGCCGGTCTTGTGCTACATCGCGTGCATGCCGCACTCCGACTGTATCTTGCGATGCATCCATGTGCCCCTTTTGAATGCCTTGGAATTGCGCTGGAATAAATGCTCGCTTAGGCCACTCAGTGTGATACCTGCAGTATTGTCGAATACAAGTTTTAGTGTACGTACTTGGCAATTTTCATAACTTCTTTGGCATGTTGCAGTCACTTGTTTCACTTTTTATTAACTGTCAAATTGTAATTTCTTCACTAGGTCTGTGTCTAAAAAGAAAAATAGAGCTATAAACAAAGGAATATGTTTGTGCAAGTAGATGGCCGATGGGTGTCTTACCTTGAAGTTTCTCAGGATGGGTGTAGCATATGCCGTGCTCGCTATCGATGGTTGGTATGAACAAATCAATGAGAGGGTGAGATCTCGCGCTGTCAGCACTCACTTTGACCTCAAGGTGCTCGATCATCTCCTCATCCATGGGATCAAACTTGACACCAGCCGGCAGCACTGACCAATCCATCTTGGACTTGCATCGGTTAATTCCAGTTATATGGTACTCAATGTATGATCATTCGACTGTTTTAAGTGAACGATGAAAGATTTCGATAGGTAAGTGGTACTCCAAATATGAAGTCCACAATACCCGAACACGCCGCTGGGATTCTTGTCTCACCTCACAAGCAACGTGTTGTCACGTCAATTCAATGTGTGGACATGATGAATACTTTGACCAACGTACACTAGTACTACTACTGTACTACCTACTGGTCGTATTTAGTGTCACATTTTAACCATAGGTTTAACTAACAAGTACGCATATATATATACTGCACAACATCTCCATCATCATTATCAGTACATCCTACGCAGGTAAGTTAGGATACACTTGATCCTAGAAAGGTATCTATCCTTCAAACCAGAGGAGTGCATCAAACTAACAACAATACATAATATCCAACAAAAGAGGGTTGTGCTACAACAACAGAATACATGGCTCAGTCTAGATATCAGTATGAATCAAGTTGTGCATATTTGCTGTTTGCATGAACCACATCGCCGCATGTCGGGTTTGCAAAAACCATCCATCGCATGGAAGCTTGATGCCTTTCACACACTGAAGATTACCTGTCAACAAGCTGTGTCGACGAATCTCTAGATATGGCAATTCATGAAACCCATGGTATGATGTGTAAACACAGTTCCCCCTGGCGAATGGAAGTTGCATAGCACAGTAATCATCATCGGTGATATGACCGAAGATTGGTTGGATGATCGGATAATTGAGCCCGAGTAACATGGAGTGGTTGCCAAGGCTGTAAACCCGCCTCCAGTTGAATACGCCTGGCCCAACGGAGCTGGGATATTTCTCAAACACGAAACAGCCATAGCCATCAATGTCACGAACGCCCCAGGCATTGTACTGCATGTGGTTTGATGTAATGGTTTGGTCAATTTGGTGCGTGTGAATGAGCATCAAATGACCGCCGTCAGCTGAACGAGCGATATACCACCACCCATCGGCTGGTATGATTCCAGGTCCTAGAATCATGAAGGCCAGCGCATTTGCGTGTGCTGCAACAATTCAAATTGGAGACCAAAAAGACAAAAATAAACAATCATGTTCAGAGTATGTGTGGAATTAAGATAATTATAACAGTGACACATATCATAGACAGAGAATTGCAATGCCGTGGTCATAATCATACCCCAAGTTAAAAAAATCCAATGGCTTTCATATTCTAGCAATATGTCATGGTTCAAACATCATGTAACAATGAGAGGAAAACAACTATGATAGGGCTTACTCATATTCTACCATAGCACTTACTACTATTCTCATATCAACTCTAAGCAATAACATGCATTGTTATAAAAATCTTGGAAATGACAGTAACATATAGAAATCATGAGGTTATGCTCATAATATCTATTCTAACAATCATTAGATGCCAATTGTTCTCATATCAACTCTAACAATAACATGTGTGGTCATAAAAATCTAGGAAATGAGAGGAACATATACCAATGATGTGGTTATAGACATAATATCTATTCTACATTTGTAACAATGAATAGGTAGTCGTATTCATAAGGTAAAGATGAGATGAGATAGAACAATTACACGATGATAGATTCCACCAGTATAGGCAGCCAATCTGTGCGTCGACCGCGTAAACGATGCCATCATGCACTATAGCATCAGGCAGAAATGTTGCCTCAACAGGATTGATGATGAGCTATAACCATGTATGGTGACCGGATTCCAGATAGACTAATCCCATGTTGAACAAGGCAATGAGGTTGTAATCCATGTAGTCTTCTGATGGCGTGGGCACTTCGCAGATTACAACTTTCAGCAAACAGAGGTCGGGCCAAAAGCTCGATGCGTCTCGTGCCTAGTACGCAGGAGTGTCTGGCGGGCCATGAGGCTTGATGGCGGCGGTATCCAATGATGGAAGGGTGATCTCTCGCTGGGTGTAGATATCCACGAGACGCCATGGACTACCATATTGGTGGATGAGGATGATCAAGTTGGCCTTCATGCCCGCCCAGTAGTGGCCGCGCATGAAGGACATGTGGACGGGTAGTGGTAGCATGTCGAGGGGCACCACGACAACCTTCGTAGGATCGTCAAGTCGGTGTCTGGGCCACCTACAAGGATCGGGCATCAGCAAGCAGGGTGTCCTGAAAAGAGCCGGCCGGTTGCAGATGAGTAGACGGTACAAAGACACCAAGCATGCGGCCAGACGAACGGTGCTGAGTAGGTCCATACGATTACAGATCTACTCCAGGAGAACATCGGGGAGGGAATTCCAATCGCGACGTTGCGTGTTAGTCGGTTCTGCCATAGGATTTTTTAGGGTGCTGATGATTGGGGTTTTCAGTGCCTCCGAGCCAGCGGGGAAGTGGATTTGGGCGGGCGAGCGAAGAAGATGGCATGTGTGGTCGAGCAGTGAGCGGGGGGATATGGTATGCGCGAGCTACCAAGGAAGATGGCGCGGGCGGGAGAGCAGTGAGCGGGGGGAAATGGTGGTGCGACCGATGATGGGGAAGAGAGGAGGAAGAAGAAGAGAGGAGGAAGAAGAGTGGAAGATGGGGAAGAAAGTGCATTAAATCTCAATTCTACTAGTACTACTACCAGGATATACCATCCTTTGGAGTTTAAATAGTTACGCCGATGACATGTGGGTCTACCTCAAGAGGGCCCATATGTCAGTTAATGGAGGAGAGATGTGCGTAGGTGTATTTGCGGAAGCATGCTCCACTGGCAAACATGATGGCGGTACTGGGTAAGGCTGATTTAGTAACTCCAACACGCTGGTTCAGCTTATTAATTAAGTGTCCCATATGCTGCAGCGTGTATTGTCACTTCACTGTGAAGACTAGTTGAATAGTTCTCTCTGACCGAGATGGGAATAATGG
Source organism: Triticum aestivum (assembly GCF_018294505.1). Classification (NCBI taxonomy): domain Eukaryota; kingdom Viridiplantae; phylum Streptophyta; class Magnoliopsida; order Poales; family Poaceae; genus Triticum; species Triticum aestivum. The sequence continues at coordinate 697,186,526 of NC_057797.1, forward strand.
ATCGCGAAAACTTCCTATCTATAGTATCCCTATGCCTGTATGCTCATCCCGTCCAACAAGATGAAACATTGGCCAAGGCACCCGGCGCCAATAATGTAGGAGTACTAGTACTACCTCCTTTCCGGTTTATAGGGCTCAATTCAAAAATCTCATCAGCCAAGGTAGATGATGAGTGGTGGAATAATTTTTGTAGTTTGCAAAAACACTCAACTAATGCACTCGTTTTCCTCAAAAAATTATGTTTACCAATGCATTAATTTTGGGTCAAACTTTGACCATCTACTCCCTCCATGCAGGTGAACAAGGCTAGTCATAGTGGGAGTAACTTAGGTAGTAACATAGCGCACTTTAAGAAATTTTTGCTTATGTGGCATATAGTTAATGTGGAGAGAGGTGTTTAGAGTAACATAATATGTTACTGTAACATAGCAGTTCCTAAGAAAGTATGAGTCTATAAGGTAATAAATGAAGTCATCTATGACACTACTATTATGTTACTTTGCACTATGGAGGTAGTAACTTAGACTAGTGTCATTTGCATGACACTAGTATAAGTTACTCCCCACTATGACCAGCCTAAGGCTGGTCATAGTGGGAGTAACTTAGCAAATAACATAACACATCCCAAGAAAAAATTGCTTACATGGCATGTATTTAATGACGAGAGAGATGGTTGGAGTAACATAATATGTTACTGTGACATAACACATCCCAAGGCAAAATGAGTCTACATCTTAATAAATGATGGCTTGCATGACACCACATATATGTTACTCTCCACTATGAAGGTAGTAACATAGACTAGTAAAATAAGCATGTTACTAGTCTAAGTTACTCCCCACTATGACCAGCCTAAGGCTACTTCCAATGCATTGGTGCTTACATGAGGTGCTAAGCACATTAAGAAAATTAGCAACTAATGCCCCCAATGCATAGGTGCTTAACTTGTTGGTGCTAAGCAGCTTTTATTTAACGATTTTGCAATGAAAGTTCTTCATGCATTAGTGGGATTCTTTCATTTAAGTCTTTTGCCTAGGTTCTCGCATTTAGCATTGTTTCTTCCTAGGTCACCACACTCATCTCTCTTCTCTTAATTACGTTGCCACATCAGACTTTTTGCCTACATGGCAGCCTTAGCACTTGTACAAAGTGGAGCATTGGGAGGGGCCTAAGTCATCTCTGGTTGTGCACTGTGACCAGGGAGGGAAAAACAAGAGAACTTAATGTTTATTTGCTACTCCCTCCATTCCTAAATATAGTATTTTTAGACATTCAAATGGAATACAACATATGGATGTATGTAGACATATTTTAGAGTGTAGATTCACTCATTTTGCTCCGTACATAGTCACTTGTTGAAATTTCTAGAAAGACTCCATATTTTGGAACAGAGGGAGGCTTTTACTCCGTGTTTGGGAACAGAGGGATTATGACCATATGGAGGAAACAGAGGAAGCTTGAAATATGAACATGTCAATGGGAGGGAGTAAAAGCCTCATGCATGCATGCAACATGCAACACTCTCGAAATAGGCTTTCGCCCCGCTTTATAGATAAAGCATACGTCCATACAACCACATCTCAAGAACATTCATAAAAGAGAAATGCTGGGGCCACAACACAAAGACGCCCAAATGAAAGAAGAAGAAACAAAAAGGCCTCCAGGGGCAAGCTACGAAACATGCGAGCGGTCAGAGAGCCGACACGCGGTAGACACCAGGGCGTCCAAGAATAGCTGAAGTCGATCACGATCCCTCGGCCTAGCAAGCGGATGCCAGTGCTGCAAGAAGGCAAGAAATTTGAAGAACGAGTCATAAGCACGTCATGGGAACATCCGCTCAATCACCATCTTGTTGTGAGTAGTCTAGAGAGTCCACATCATAGCCGCGAAGATGAGACAGAATAGTCGACGCTAACGGCCAACCTGAGTGGCCCTAACCTGTAGAAACTCTGCAAGGTCATGAGCCTCCCACTCTAGCCCTAGAGCCTCACAAACAAAGCACCAAAGTGCCTGTGCTGCTATGCAAAAGAACAAAATGTGCGTTCCCATTTCCTGGACATGGCACAAAGGGCAAAGGCCATTGCCCGAACCATGGCGTTTCAACACCTCGGTCCCTGAAGGCAGATAGTCACGGAGGAGATGCCATACAAATATCTTAATCTTCAAGGGCAACTGTGCCTTCCACAACGGGGATAGCCACTGTAGAACTGGCATACGACATAATGCCTGATAGGATGAACTAACGGAGAATTCACCTGAAGGAGAAAGGCTCCATGAAACAGTATCAGGGTCCTGGGACAGAGGAAGAGGGACTACTTCTCTCAGGTATGTCCATTCCCGTACCTCATCTAGTCCGAATGAGCGGCGGAACGCAATGTTCCATCCCTCCTCCAAAGCAGCCGCAGATACAAGAATGGCCGGGTCATCACAAATCGCAAAGAGCCTCGGGAACCGCAAGCAGAGAGGCTCGCCCTCAAGCCGTGGGTCCAACCAAAATTGGGTCCCAGACCCATTGCCAACTGAGAAACGCAAACCCATCCTAATCTCTTCCTTGATGGCCAGAGTAGATTTCCAGAATTAGGACCCAGCCGAGTGTGAGAAAGCCATGAGGGGTTGGCCCTGCAAGTACTTGGACTCAACCAGCTGCAGCCACAACCCCCCATCTCCCCGCAAGATCCACCAAACCCAACGCAGCATAAGCGCAATGTTCATCCGGCGAGATGCAGGGATGCCCAACCCATCTCGGTCCTTTGGCAAGCAAATGTCAGCCCACTTCACCATATGGTACTTGGGCCAACCATCCCCCACCTGCCAGAAGAACCTAGCCAGCTCCTTGTCAAAGGAGCTATGCACACCTTCGGGTAAGATGTACATCCCCATCATATACATGGGGAGGCTGGCAAGATTAGATCTAATGAGGACAGTTTTGCTACCTTTAGAAGCCAGGGCTCCGCATGGGACGCTACTCATCCCACAAGCAGATCATACCAATCACCAAAGTCCCGGACTCAGCTAGGGGCATCCCCAAGTAAGATATGGGGAATGACGGGAACCTATAGTTGAGCTTATCCACGATCCGAAGCTGCTCAGCCTCTGAATAGCCAAGGACCACCACCTTGCTCTTATGGAAGTTAATCTTCAGTCCAGAAATTTCCTCAAAACAGAGCAAAAGGAACTTAAGATTAACAATGTCCGAGTCCAAGCCTTCCACCATAATCATGGTGTCATCCGCATACTGCAAGTGAGTAACCCCCCATCCGGGATGAGGTGACTAACTACAACCTTAAGGTGGCCGGGAAACTTGGCCTTATCTATGACTCACACGTACACATGGACGCACGCAACACTCACGCACCCATGGGACACACAGCACACGACGCAACACACACGCTCACGCTTAAGTGCTCAACCTATTCCCTACGTTTGTGAAAGACTGTACGTTTAGAGATTTACACATTGACCAGGGCATAATTAATGCTCAAAAGTAGCAGACTTATGTGTGCATGCGGCCATTCAGAGAAGGAGATTAAATGAAGGTTGTTGCATGTTGTAATCAAGGATAGACATGTGGTAGCCTATAGCTAGAGCACAAGTTGGTGCATTAGTCAATCAATATTGATTTAGATTAAAGGATAAATGCATTGGAAGTATAGATGTACACTCTTTGTTTTTTAGCCGATGTACACTCTTTGTTGGAAGACCGAGGGAGTACATGTGCATGCACTCACATACACACCCAGGGTGGTTCGCGTGCAAGGGTTGGACTCCTATCGTGCCTACGTAAAGTTTTGTTTAACTGATTTCTTTGCTCTGCCAACTGACAGGTGGGACCCAGAAACTAGGTGACAATTTAACCAGTCAACAAAGTGCCATGTCGACTATGTGGCCGGTCAGTAGGGTGCAATACGGTGCTCTACGATGAGCTAGGGATCGTATAATCACCGCAAAACTTTATATAGTGACTGTAAAGAGCGTATTGTTACATACGTTGACCGCCAATGTAATTTTCTCATTTCAAATTAAGCCATATTAACCGAAAAGGATGCAGTATGGACTAGTACTAGTACTACTTTGATGTGTCCCGTCAACTCACTGAACAAGGAGAAGCTTGCTTACTACGACTCTTCCTCGCCAACGCGCGCGGTGGCTCGCAGGACGAGGAGAGAGTTTTGACTATAGTGCCCTCTCCCTGTCCCTCTCCCTCGTCCTCGCGGTGGACATGCAGTAGTTCAATCGGTGTGAGATCGCCAGAAGCATATTGTATGGTAGTATCATCATTATTGGACCTTCCGAAGAGGCTAAGAGGCAAGTGCAAGGTTCACACAAGTACAAACTATTGAACCCCCCGAAGAGGCAAAGAGCCAAGTGCAAGGTTTTATAGGAGTTGTCATTCTAGTAGGAGTATACTACAACTATAGCGAACGATGCTACTGTATGATGCCGCCACGTCACCTATATCCAAAGCTGTGCCACCTTTTCTCTTCTCAAAGAGCATGTTGGAGCCCGTGCATCAACCACACAAGTTGCACATACACATAACACATTTACTAATAATAAATTCTAAAGGACAAATGCCAGTATGCCACACAAGTTCATCTCCAATTCATGTGATAAATTTATGCACGACTAGTCTACATATATTCATAGCGCTACCGTTCACAATTTACCATACTCCACTTACACGTTATAGATGGGGTACATGTCCTCCTGCAGGTTCCAGTCTCAGGTGTTCTTCATGGATGACACGATCCATAGTAGTGGGTAACGGGAATCATTCTCACAACTTTCTAGTCCGGTTCCACATGATGGAGACTCATCCAAGCTGAACTGGCATAAATCAGGGATAACGTGTCTCAGCATGTCATTCATCCAGCGGTGCGCACTGAAGACACAACCATGCTTCATGAACGCCAGGCCTTCGGTGTCATGCACGGAAGGTGGCATTCACTTCACAATGGGGTAGCTATCCCCAATGAAAAGCGAGTACTTTCATAGAGTGTTCCTCTGCACCCACGTAGCATCACGGGGGTTGAACTTGGCGCCGTTCATCTAGTACACACGGCATCTAAGATCTAGACACATTACTGCCTCTGCCGTTACTGCCTCTTGCATTGATGGCAATCCTTATGTCGAACACTGCGATAAGATAGTAATCGTCGTAGCCGCGTCGCTTTGTCGGCGGGTCCGCAATTGCTATCTTCTTTAGTAGGCATCATCATACGTATTCAAGCCCAGCCAGTCCAGAAGACCGATCACAATGGTGGAGAAGGGGTCTACGAGAACGGCCGCACTGCTGTGGATGTTGTGCAAAATGATGGTGGTATCTGGCCGGAGGTATGCAAGCCAATCTTTGTTGGCACTGACCCAGACCTATATATAAGATGGTGGGCAGCGGAGAAATTACGAGATGGAAATGGAATAACTAAGTACTACATGATCAAACTCCATGACTGACCTGCTCATCGAACAAAATCCGACTACCTCTCAACGTCGGAAACTCTAGCGGAGTCAACGTGCAACCATGTCCAGGGAGCGGTGGACTGTTCGAAGGATTGTCCCATAGAAGAACCTTCTCCTCGAGGACACATGGAAGACCAACTAGCATGGCTTTTCCCAAGCCTGGTTAAGCACCTTCTTGAAAAAGTTGGTGCAAGAAGCACCGAGTCTTGCGCCGGTGAGGACATCGGAGCGACGTGCGATTTCTACTAGAGGATCATCGTCCAAGGTCTCCTAGCCCCGACGAGGAGGAGAACCGCCTGACGAATCC